>NC_143585.1:152571020-152725858 GCF_048544385.1 Mastigoproctus giganteus
TATCAACTTCCACGACAAGGGATGGAAGTCTGTTCCACCCACCAACCACCCGCTGGCGGGTGGTTGGTGGGTGGAATCGTAAAGAATATCGTAAAGCACTGTATTCGATTTATGTTAAATTTCTTTATTTGCAGACTGAGTTTATGTAAAATTTGTTTATTTGTAACCCTTTATATTTTTCTGTTTTGAAAATATATTTGTTAAGCATCTTTGTGTTTATTATTTTTAAATTTGCATCTTTTGTAATAATAATACCGTCTTTATTCATTTAATAAATGTATATATGTATGTATTATGACCTCATTCATTTATTATAATTATATTCTCCTATAAATAAATAGTGTGTTTTTACTCACCCCTCTTATTAACATTTTACAACACAAAATTTTGAAAATATGTATAATTTAGGAATTATTAATAAACTATTTTGTTAATTGCTTTCTTTTAATGGTTCTGCTGAGTGCAGATGCTTTTTTGTATTAGGCGCCATTACTAGGTTTTGCCTCAGGTGCTACAAAAACTAGTGCCGGCCCTGCCAAATCCTGTCATAGTGCTACAAGTGCCAAAAGTTTGGGCATTCACAAGCGATTTGCAGAGGATGAGGACTTTCAGAATAATGGCACCTTTGGGGAATCAAGGTGCCGTTATTTCGATTTTTCCGTTATCTAGAAGGTTTTGTTTTTAATATATTTAATACAGAAATAATGAGGCTAAATAAGAAATAGAGAGATTAAGAATGCAATTTTATTAACTGCACATAAAAAACTTAAACATAATTGACAATTCAATGTTATATTCAATCATTAATACCCACCTGCCTATGCCCCATTCTATTTTCTTTTATATATCACATTTAGTCTGCACAGATAGCACAGTGGTATCGTCATGGTCCTTCCCACACTGGGTGGAAAAGGCACAGGTTCGAATCTCGTCAATAATATGAGGAACTTTTATGGGTTTGTTTTTTCACTCCTTGGCTCAGTTAGTGGTTCTTGGGCATAGATAGCAAGGCTTTTTTCCCTAGAAACTACAGTTTTTGTCCAGCAAAACAGGCAAATCGACCAAAGAACACACACACACAATTTACAGATACAATACAGATGGGTATGTGAATTTAACTTTCTGAGTAACTCTAATATAATAGTTTGGATTATATCAAAAGTTGGTCACTAAGCTTTAATGTTTTTCTTCTTTTCTTCTCTGTATGAAGTTTATTAACTTTAGGAGCCATAGTGAGGGATTTTTAATTTAAAATAAATGTAAAACAGCTCTATAATCCGTGATATCAGTACAGAATTAATTTTCAAAATAGTGAATGTAAACAAATACAGTAATCACATGACTTGTAGTTTTCTTTTTTTGGTACTGCAAAACATTTATACTGTATGTAAACATCTGATCTCAATGTGATGTGGTGGGACGTTATTTCGACAGACCATGATATAAAAGTGAACAAAACGTAACTTACTTGGAAGTCAAAAAAATCCGTATTAGTCCAAACCACACTTATGCTCAGGCAACCATGAAAAAGTATGAATTACCACTCGAACATAAGTAACCATCCCACCCAGTAAATCTCTAGCTCACTGGGCTAGGTCAGTATTGCTCACAATACCAGAAAAACAAGCTCCACATAAACTAAGTAAAGTAGTAAATACACTGATAACAATAAAACCAGCTGCTTCTCTCAAGGTGAAAGCTGGTGATGAGCACACTCCGGAACTATATATTCTTTAAAAAGATCATGTTACACAAAATCTAAACAATGTCGCTCACTGAGGGGCAGTATTGATAATTTTCTCTCTGATACTCTCGAAACCAATTGCACTAAAGACACCTTGAAGCAGTCACAGCCCGAATTAGCATAAACCTTGTTCTAAGTCTCATTGTATCTTCCCCTTAATCAACAGATTAGTATTAATAATGGCCATATGGTGCAATGCAACCTAAAGCTTATGCCGAAAACCAAAAAAAAAGAGAGAGAGAGAGAGAGAGAGAGAGTGTAAAATAATAATAAAATAAAATAAATAATAAAAAAAAAAGGAAATAGACAAGCTATGCATTTCCCTCCTCCCATAGGTAACTAAAACCATCAGCCTCAACCACCCATGTAGGCAACTTATTCCAGTAATTAATAACTCGCTGGCTAAAATCTTCATGCAATCCATTCTAAATGTCACCTTCCATAACTTAAATTTATGGCCCCTAGTTCTAGGATCGTATATATGTATGAACATTTCGTCTTCATTCATTTTACTTTTGCCTCTCAGAGCCTTAAACACCTGAATCTCCTCTGAAGTGCCTAGTTTCCATATATTCAAAGTCTCTCCTCATATGGATGCCCTTTTGTAGATCTCACCAGGTGAATTACCAATCTTTGTACTTGTTCAAGAAACTTGTCTTTTTTTAGGTGTGGCCTCCACACTTGAACACGATATTCCAAGCATAATCTAACAATAGCCTCATATAATGGGATTATTACATCCTTATCTCTACTCGAAAATGTTCGATAAATCTTCAATAGGACACCATAGACCTTACTTGCAACCTGTCCACAATGCGTGGAGAACTTCTTGTCTGTCTGTATCATAACTTCCAAGTCCCTTTCTTCCACTATTCACTTAAGTTATTTTGGGGTTACCATTGCCCCAGTGTAAGACCTTGCACTTTGCTGGATTAAAGCACAACTGCCACTTTTCTGACCACCCGTGAAGTCTATCTAGGTCTGAAGAAGCTCTGCTTGACAATGATCATTAACTATTCTACCAACCTTTACATCATCTGCAAATTTAGACATCATGCCCTTTATCTCCTTCATTGATATAATTTAAGAAAAAAACAACAGTGGTCCCAATAATTATGCTTGGAGAACCCCACTTGTTACATTTAACCCAATCTTAGGAATAACTATTTATCACAAACCTCTGTTTCCTGCCTGAAGCCATCCTGTTATCCTTCTAAGCATTTTCTCTGTGATTCCAACCTGTTCTAGTTTATAAAGTAACCACTCATCTGGGACTGAGTCAAATGCTTTGCTGAAATCCAAATAAACAATGTTGAAATTATTCTCTAAATCTAGTTCATGAGTGACCCTGTCAAAATAGCTAACCAGATTTGTTAAATATCATTTTCCCTTTACAAAACCATGCTGTGTATCCTTCAGAATTCTATTTCTATCTACATGATCTTCAATTCCACCATGGATCATTCCTCCATGATTTTCCTTACTGTGGTCTAATTTCACCTTGATTTTGGTCTAATTTCACCTTGGTGAAATTAGACCAAAAGGTCAGTAATTAGAACTGCCTTTATGTATTAGCAATATATTCTCACTTTTCCAATCCAATGAAATCTCTCCTGAGTCCAATGATGGTCTCATAATTAGCCTCAATGGTTCAATTCACCCACTCAGCACCTCCCTTAAAATTATAGGGTATATGCCATCAACCCCAGGAGCTCTACTGGCCTGTATGCTCAAAAGTTTTTTCATTAAATAATCACGTGAAATTTCAATATCATTAACTACATGCTTTTCAACTTCCCTTCCATAATTTCCTATTGACATAAAGGGTTTTTCTTCTTTAAATATCAATGCAAAGTAACCATTGGCTTCATCTGCAGCATCAGCTGGGATATCTAATGCTATCCCACATCCATTACTTAACGGTCTGATCTGGTTTGTCCTTCTCTTCTTTGCATTTATATATGCTAAGACTTCCTTATCCCCACTCTTCACTCTCTTTGCCAGTGATTTCTCATAATCTGCCCTTGCCAGCCTAACATTTTCTGTGGCATTATTATAGATAAATTTGTAGCTATTATAGACTTCAGTACTTTTTATTGCTCTGTATTTTCCATGCCATTTCTTCTACCCAAGTAAACTGGCAAGTTCATTATCCATCCAACTTGGAATCCTCCTTGTGAAGTATTTATTTAATGGTATATATGCACATTCAAAGCTATTGTGATTAACGTTTTAAAGGTATACCATAATTCAATTGTATTCCCTCTCTGTGAGATAGCTATCCAGTTAATAGAGAGATTATAGCACCTTAAGCCATCATAATTTCCTTTCCTGAAATTATAACCCATTCCTTCCTTTAAGTACTGCTACCTAACTGTAGATCGTCCACTATAGATCTCCATGATGACTTCCTACCACTGGTTAATATACTGTCAGCCCTATTATATCATCTGGTTCATGAGTGGTGATCAAGTCTAGAATATTCTTTTCCCTAGTTTCCCTGACATGTTGATACAAATAAAAATCATCTATTTGATTTTAAAATTTTGAACCCCATCCCTATGGTGAGTTTCCTTTCCATTTGCTCCAATCAATTAGGAGCAAATTAAAACCACCCATAATAAGACATTCACGCTTACTTGCCCAATCCATTTGCATGTAGAGGCTCTCATCATAATCGTCATGAACACCTGGCCTGTAGATTACTTCCATTCTTCAGGTTCTATACTAGCATGTGAAACGTCTGAATCTGGAAAAGCTTTTGTCGTGCTTGGGCTGCCTTTGATAAGCATTCTGCACAACCCCTTCTATCTACCCTATTCTCCCTAAGTACATTGTACATATCATACTGAAACTCATCATCCCCTAGTATCTGGTGGCACCATGTTTCCATATGCCCTATTATGTCAGTGTTTCTTGTCCCAACTAGCAGTTGGAATTCATTCATTTCATTGGCCACACTTCTCACATTACTGTATAAACAAATAAGACTTAGTGTTCTTATATAGTTAACTACCCCGAATTAAGCTTGCTTACTTGACATTAGCTACCCACTAATTTTAAACTTTTCTCCCCTCAGAATATCTTGCTAATATGATCTGTTGTGGTAACAAACAAGACCTCTTTAGGTATATACAAGCGTTACATTGACCAATATCATCAGATAAATGTGTTTCTTGTCTCATGAAACTAATAGTTTCCCTGAACCCTTAAGGTATCTTTAGTAATACTGGCAAAAACCCTTGTACCACTTGTGTTTAAATATATATTGTCTCTACAAAACCGATTCTTTCTACCTACAAGTGCAGGCGAAGCTCATAAAAATTTCCCCCCAAAGCTTTGCAGAGTCCAAGTTTGGACTTGATCCACAAGGCTTTCAGCATATAATCCCTCCTATCATGGCTCGGCAGAATTGCAGACACATTCTGACCTAACTCATGGCATTTCTTCTGCGTGATCCTATATTTTTCTAGAAAAATTGCGAGATCATGCGTGCTTAATATCATTAGTCTCCACATGAATAATAATATTCTCTTTACCCCCTTAAAATCTGACAATCTGTTGGCGACATCATTTTTTGTTGGTCACGGCAGACATACCCTGGTTCTAGTCCACCTATCCTTATTAAAATAAATATTGCCCATTTCCCTGACAATGGAATCTCCTAATAGAACTAAGTCCTTTTGAACCAGAACAGCTTTCACTTGGTTATTATGTTCTAGGACCTGAATTGGGAGTGCATCATTTGGTAGGTTACTAGAGTCTTGAGTCCGTGACATGCTCCCTTTTAGTTTTTTTCTCAAGGGAAAGCACCATTTTTTTCAGTGACTCAAATTCTTCTAGCAATGCATGAAATTCTAACTTTAGATCGATACAATCCATACAATGGTCACAAAGAAAAGAATGCCCAGGTGAGCTATGATTATCCACCAAGCTGACCTTTGAGTACATTCCAGAAGTTCTGCAAATGATGAAATCATGATTTATCCATAAATCACCATTGGCCATTTCTGTATAAGTCGTGATACTCTCTGACGAAGTGTTCCAGGTGTATCTTGTCACGACCATTGTTAAATTTACTAAATATCACAGAAAATAACTTTAAAAAATTATATTTATAATAATATAAAAATTATTATATTTAGTAAAAACAAATTTATAACAAAATAAACTTTACGATATATTAAAGGAATTAATTAAAAGCAATTTTCTAACCTCTCTAATATCCATGTTCTCCCTACACTATAGACTTAGGAGGGCTTTGAAAATACATCTTCTCATCACAAATGCCAAGAATGAAGTGATAAGCTATACCAACTTAGAAAAACTAGAGGAACAACTTCCCCAACCCTGCTGTATCCTTGGGGACCTTAATAGTATCCAGTGTGGTTAAAATCAAGAAAAACAGAGCCAAATAACTGAAAAACTACTTGACCAACAATTATTAATGTGATAGCCTTGTCTAATGGGGGTGCACACATACACAATTTCCTATGGGATCTACTTCAGCCCTTGATGTTTTTGTATGCTCAGCAATCATATATCTTTGTTTTCAGCTTGTTTTCCTCTTTTTTTAATATCTATACCATTTATTGATAATCAACAATATGTAATTATCGGTAATCTGCAAAACCCATCAATTAAAAGGGAAAACCAGCTGAATTATGTGAATATTATTCAAAACATTGGTTTTGAATAATATCAATGATTTTAAAATGCCAAAGAACCCCACTTGTAACTAGGATAGAAAAAACTACATAAGTGCCACATAACCCTGGAGCTTACATACATCCAAGTGCAGGCAATTACTGTTGTTTGGGTCAGGAAAGTTAGCTCACACATAAACATCCAAGAACTTCATAACAATAAGATGATGCCGATGCAGGGGCAGCAAGGGCAAAAACTGTGTCCCTCATGTGAACCTTTAGTCCTGTGTAAGCATCCACCAGTGTTCAGTATCACCCTTCTTTGCCAAAAATAGTTTAGATTTCTTTATGTATTGTGCAGCTGTACATTGTCGGTTATAACTGGAGATCGGTTGTAACGTATTTACGAGATGATTTACTTATGAATATTTGTGGTGTGATGTGATAATTCCTTATCCATCACACACTGTTCAGGTACTTGAGAACATGATCCCACACTTGAAACGTTCAATCAGAAGGAGTGATTGAATAAACTTTGGGAGAAAATGCTGGATTAAAAAGAAGGCCATAGGAGGACCCAGGCAATGGTTTTGTGCTTGTGTGTGCGCCAGTGCCAAAGAAGAAGAAGAAGAAAGCCCAGCATTTTCCATAGAGTTAAGAAGAGTGCCAGCACCCAGCTCCTCTAACGGAAAGTCCAAAGCATCAAGAGTATAGCTCAGACGAAGAAGAAACGGTGTAAGTGAGAAAACTTGACTGTGTTTATGATGAGTATGAAAGGCAAACCTTAGTGGAATAATAATGGAATAATTTTGACTAAAAGAAAATGGTTCCTTTCTAGTATTTTGTGTGCCTTCCTAGCATACCCATTTTTTTACCATACTTTTTGATTCTTAATATGTTAAGGTTTTGAGATTTTAAAATTGCTATTGTAAGTTATGGGCAATAAGTAGACATTTGGAATATCTTATGTGTGTAAGCATTATGTTAAAAGTTAGTGGCGGAGTCCAAGTAGCAGTGACAGCCACTTATAATTTAACCCCAGGGGCTCACGTCTGATGAGTAGAGGCACCTCCGTAGTCAGGTGGGAAGGAGCAGCAGTGCATAGCACACGCTTCTTGATTAGACCGGGGTTCAAGCCCATCACCACCAAATACGGAGGATGCGGAAAGGTCAGGGAATGACCACCGCATATCCCGGAGCACTATGGCCTTAGTTGCTAATGCTCCTAAAAACAACAACAACAACATCTGATGAATATGGGCTTGGCACACCCAGGATCCTGAGCTGGATATCATCATTCTTCTCTTTCTTGGTGATTCCCTTTTACTTCTCTCTCTCTCTCTCTCTCTCTCTCTCTCTCTCTCTCTCTCTCTCTCTCAGGGTAGTTGAGAATTTTTTTTTTTGCAGCATAAGCCTCAGACTTCTTTGCACCATAAGGCTAATAATAATAATAATAATAATAAATAATAAAAATAATGTGTGATTACTATGTTAATGATACAAGTGAGTGACCAGTATAAAGGATACCATAATACAAATATTTTATTATTTGTATTAGTATAAATTATTATGCTAGCTGATATCAACTTTCTTATACCAATAAATATCTTGTTTTTGTTTTCCTTATGTTATTTTAATGGATGCAAGCATGATATATGAATGTGTTTTTACATAATAAATGTTTGCTACATTGGACAAGTGCCTCTTTGCTAAGCTCTCATTCGCACCAGAGTTAGGAATAAATTATACTTCAAAATGGTTATTGCGCATCGAAAATTGAGCTGTCTTATAGTAAAATTTTGTATAGCAAGATTTTCGATGTTTACACAAAGGCCCATACAAACTGCAGTATAAAAGGGGTAAGTTCCTCCTTTTTTACTGAGGGTATAGAGATAGTAGTCCTATTTTACCACTAGATGGATAATTTAAGGGAGAGTCAGAGAAATGAGAGTCTTGTTTGCCATAACTACATTGATTGTGAAAAATATTAGGAGCACCTTCCCCATTTGGAACACAGTGGCATAACAACTGGTGCCGTAATGACCAGAATTGTATTTTTAAGTGGGATGAAAAACTGACTAACACGTGATGATCTTCCCCAGACTACAGAACATAACAGTTGTTTCTTTGCCTAGGACGTAGAAGTTAACCAGTATGTCTTTGCGCCTTAAGACTTTCAGATAAAGGAAGTCAATATCTAAAATGAATAAAGCAGAAAAGAAAAAATGGTTGCTGGTGTCTTGAGAGGTACTATTTTTATTTAGTAATGATGAATTATTATTATTATTACTATTATTATTACTTGATAATGCATAGTAATAAGTAACATCAACCCATAAATCAGCACTGTTGTATTTATTCTGCTCATAATCTTAAAGAAAAATTGAAAAATAAATGAATTAGTTAAGAACAACAAATGTTCAAGCTAGTTGCTGCTTGTTGCTAAGGGTGGAGTTATTTTTCCGTTAGAATCATTTTTTGTTAATCAAATAACATAAAATGGCAAAAGAACTTAAAAGGCAGGTTTTCCTGACCATACAATTCTTTTTCTTGATCCCGTTATTGCTCATTTTATATATATATGTATAAGGGATTAGTTTGACACACAAAATGGAAGGGCAGAGTTCAGAGTTGTCGAACTCAGGAATATCAGAACCATTGTTTCCCACTGAACCTGAATCAACACCTGAACCTATTTGGGTCAATCCAGCCTCAATTTCTAGATTCATCAGCTTGGTACTGATGTTTTGCGGGACGGATGAGGGGGGGGCCTGATTTACTTTTTTTGAAGCACTAGATAAGGCAACAGCCATTGCAAACTGGGCAGATTGATAGAGAATTACAGTTACAAAATCGAGGTTAAGAGGCCCAATGACGGAATTTTTATCTGACTCACTTGAGTTATGGTCAGAAAAGAATTATAAGATATTTATGGAAACGAGTAAATTCACTACTCGATTTGAATGTACACAGCCCCTCATTGCACAACTACAGCAATTTAGCACAGCTAGATAAGAATCAGGAGAAATAGTAATTCAATTTGGGACACGTTTAAGAAATTTATTTAGATCTGCTTTTAAAACAGAAAATGAAACACCAGAAGTTTTCATGCTAAGAGATCAAACTCTTTTGGCTCAATTTTTAAGCAGGCTGTAGCTTGAAACTGAAGCATTTGGTGTTAAAGCCAGAACCCTTCTACCTTCCAACAAGCCTTAGAAATCATGATGTGCGAGGAGTGAAATGGGAGGCTAACACAAGGTAAACAAGTAACTGTAAGTGTAGCCAATATTGTTGCACATAATTTGAAACACATTTTAGGACTGGTCTGAGAACAAATTCTTTCTTTACAACACTCATTAGATAAATTAACAACTAATAACATTGATTTAAACAGTTTAGAGAGACAAGTGTCTTTGCTTAATAACAAGTTTCAGCAATATGCAGTGGGAATTGATCATCAGTTTAGAGAAATTACACAAAATTAGAAAAAGCCATGTTACCTACCTAACATACAACAAGACATCGCTGTAAGATCGATTCCATACAATGCTCCGCATGGAGGGAGATTAAGTAATCGAGAAGCTCGCAATCAGGGCATATGTTATTAGTGTGGACTAATGTTATTAGTGGAGTTCCTCAGGGTTCAGTGTTGGGTCCGTTGTTGTTTTCGGTGTTTATGAATGATATTGATGATGGGATATCAAGTTTAATGTCCAAGTTTGCAGATGACACAAAAGTTGGCAGGGTTGTTAAGGACACTACTGACACTATGCTGCTGCAACAGGATCTGGAAAGGTTGAACAGATGGGCTGAGAGGTGGCAAATGAAGTTTAACATTGACAAATGTAAAGTACTACATATGGGAAACAGTAACCCCAGAGCAACGTATCAACTCTGCGGTACTACACTGACAGTGGTGGAGAATGAAAAGGACCTGGGGGTAATTGTGCAGGCAGATATGAAGTTCTCTGAGCAGTGCAGACGAGCTGCAAGAGTAGCTCATGGTGTCTTGTCAATGATAAAGAGGAATTTTTCTAGCAGGGATAAGGAGGTGATTATTCCCTTGTATAAGGCAATGGTTAGGCCACATCTTGAGTACTGTATACAGGTCTGGAAGCCTCATTTCAGGAAGGATGTGGAGCTGCTGGAACGGGTACAGAGAAGGGCAACAAGATTAGTGAATGGAACAAAGGGTTGCTCTTACGAAGAAAGGCTAAAGTTTTGCAAATTACAGAGTCTGGAGACTAGGCACCGGAGAGGTGATCTGATAGAGGTGTATAAGGCTTTGAATGGTTTGAGCATGCTCAATGCCAATGGGATTCTTCATCTTGCTCAGAATAATCAGCTCAGAGAGCATAAATTCAAATTGAGGAAGGACGGATGTCGGATAGATGTGCGGAAATTTGCCTTTGGCCAGCGGGTGGTTGGTTGGTGGAACCGACTTCCATCACTTGTTGTTGAAGTTGATAGCCTAAACAAATTTAAAGCTCAACTGGACAGGTATTTCAAACGAACGGAGGGGTGAAATGGGAGTGGTGTGTTTTTTTTTTTTTTTTTGGCTGATGCTGAATAAGCTTGCTTTCTTGCATCATATGCCTCTGCTAATGCTAATGCTAATGCTAATATAAAATTACACTAGACATAACAGTAGATGGCAGGGGCCACCTCAAAGACCTATAAACAGTGATAGAGATGGATGGTGGCAATATCCTGCTGGGCAACCGCATGTCTACAGGCAAACTCAAAGAATCCACTTATCGGAGTTGAATAGTAGCTGGAAATAACTACACTGGTGCACAAGTTGGTAGGTCCTCTAATAACAGGGTAAATAATCATTTCTTAGCTAATACAAATTGAAATACTTTTCATGCAAGGCCCAGGGAGGAGTCATATTGAAACAATATAGGATGAAGACAACCTAGGGTAATAAATTGCAAGCAGGTAAACCATATGGGAGTTACTTCTGATTGGCAGTTTAACAATAGATCAATCTGACAAAAAAAGTCCTTTTTACATAAGTGAGATAACAGGTATAGTAGGGCAGAACATGGCATTTTTACAGCAGAAAATGATATTCAAATACCCTTAGTAGCTAGCTTAGTTCAAGGCATTGCAGCCCATTTTTTAGTAGATAGTGGCACTTCACTTACTCTTATTAGAGCAGAAATTTTTGATCAGATCAAACATAATGAATTATTGAAACAGAGATCATCTGATGCTATAGTTTGTGGAATTGCATGAAATATTGTTCCCTTATGCATGAAAATCATGCTAGCCCTAACCTTGGGTGAGAAGGCATTCACCGAGGACATTCTGGTGGCATTAGATGTCCTGAGCCCCAGGTATCAAATAGTCCTCGGCTCAGATCTTTGCAGAAACATTCAATTATTCTAGACTCCGGAAGACGAATTTTAAAATCTGGTCCACATAAAATTTGCATGAGAGAAGTAGGGATTAGAGAGCAAATTTTGGATCACTCGAAACCCAGCTGAGGGAAATTAGCATCCAAACATATTATCCCACCCAATATGGACTCCATACTAACAGTTCATTGTGAATCTACGCTTCTTCCAGAAGAAACAGTGATGGTAGAACCTAATTATAATCTGGGAAGTGGTGACTTGGCAGTCAGGTGCCCCTCAGACAAGTTGTCTAGAGATAGAAATGTGACGGTTGTAGTGGCTAACATATCTGCTAACCTTTACATTTGCCAAAACACACGAGGATTGCAAAAATAGAACATATTAACATGAAAGATGTTAATTTTGCAGGTGAACATGCGAATGCTAAGAGACCTCCTCCCATGACTATAGAAGACTTTAAATTAAACCATTTAACTATCTCAATGACAAGAGCTAACCAATTTACTACATAAATATCAGGATGTTTTTGCTAAATCACTGCTAAAGCTAAGTCGCTCCTCAGTGCTTCATCATCGGATAAAATTGACAGATGATATTCCTTTTAAACAATGAGAATCTTACACCTTATTCTTTAAAATAAGTGGTAGAAAGGCAATTATCCTATCTCTTCCATCATGCAGTATGATTGATGACTTTTGAGGTTATGATGAACATCGTGGCGAGATCCAATATTCCTTACATTTCGAGGGTACAGCTCTAAAACGGTGTTCGCAGGCCGGCCGCTAGTTAGTACACCAGACCAAACCTATTGGTAACTCTCTAGGAGGATTCCGGATCAGCTAGTGTATAATCTTGCTACCTCTACTCTGACAGATAGTGACTGGAGGGAGTCCGAGTAGTGTGTATGCAGGGAGCATTGTCGAGGCCACATTATGTCAAGGATCTGGGTATATTCTTACCATGTGTAGGCCATATCCAAAAATTTCATTACTTCATACAGCATGTCCCACCTACTTTTTCTTACTATTGAATACACCATGAATTGTCAAACTAATAGAGCAAGCTTATCTGCGAAAATGTCTAAACCTCCCAAGCACTTCCTGTTTGTTTGTTTGTTTGTTTGTTATTTGGTTTTTAGGAGCATTAGCAACTAAGGCCATATTGCTCCGGGACATGCGGTGGTCATTCCCTGACCTTTCCACATCCTCCGTATTTGGTGGTGACGGGCTCGAACCCCGGTCTAATCAAGAAGCGTGTGCTACACGCTGCTGCTCCTTCCCACCTGGCTACGGAGGCACCCAAGCACTTCCTAATTCATTTCATAAATATACATGGTCTCAATTCGAATCTTAATGATGTCCAATTCCTCTTGCAGTCTGCCAAACCCCATGTACTTTTTCTGACAGAATCTCAGTTATCAGTTGATTCAACTGCTGTTCATCTCAGATGCCCAAATTATTCGCTGTATGATTCCTTTCGCCTCGAAGGTGGTACTTGTGCTTATGTCCGTTCTGATATTTCCTGTCAGAGACTTGGCAATTTGGAATCTATGGAATCTACTCTCTTTGATCTTCTCTAGCTTAAAATCTCTCTACCTCATTGTGTAAAATTCATCTGTTGTCTCTACCGTTCTCCCAAATCAACTAATCACTTGGAGCTTTTCGACTTCCTCTCTTTGCAACTTGACTTTCTCCAGTCCAACTTTCCTAACAGTGAGGTAATTTTCCTTGGTGATTTTAATGTTCACAATTCCAGCTGGCTTCCGTTTTCTAGTAACACCGACCCAGCAGGTCGAGATGCTGAGGCTTTTGCAATTACTAATGACCTTGCACAGATTGTTTATTTACCTACAAAATACCAGACAATCCTAATTATACAGCCAACGCTTGATCTTTTTCTCACAAACAACCCTTCTAAGTACGCGGTCGAAGTGACAGCTCCTTTAGGCACTTCAGATCACAATTTGGTGATTGATTCTTCTTCATTGGAGCCTTTATCTCATGGCTATTCCCAACCTCGTATTGTTTGGCATTACAAGAATGCGAAATGGGATGACCTGCGAGATTTCTTTTCTTCTTTTCCTTGGTTGGATTACTGTTTCAAAACTTCTGATGTCAACGTTTGGTCAGATCATGTCAGTGAAATTATTCTTGCAGGAATGGAATCCTTTATCCTAAATGTGCTAAGGTTGTTCAAGAAGAATGTTGCATATCGTAATTGGCTTCTTTGTAATTCTTCAGTTTCATTTTCTGCCTACACCAAAGCTCGCAACAATTGTAAAGCAGTTATTAATCAGTCCAAACTAGAATTTGAACAGGCTAAGAGTAGAAAACTTGCTTCTTACCCTAATGGCAGCCGAGCATTCTGGTCCCTTGCCAAAGCTATTGACTGCAAATTTTGCCCATCTCTGCTCTCACCTCTGTCCAAACCACATGGTTCTGTTATCACTTCAGACAAGGATAAAGCTGACCTGTTAGCATCCCATTTTTCTTCCAACTCATATATTAATGATCTTGGTAAAACACCTCCCACCATTCCCAACACGATCCATTCAATGCCTCCTGTGTTCTTCCGTCAAAAGGATATCAGAAGGATTTTGACGAATCTTGATGCTAAGAACGCTCCAGATCCCAATGGTAGCCGACCGGGCTAGCCGAGTGGGTAAAGTACCTGCCCGGCAACCCAAAGGTCGCGGGTTCGATTCCCGCCTCGGGCTTGGATCAAAGTACTGCAAAAACCTTGGGAGGTGCAATATGGCCACAGAAGCCGTTGCGCCAACAACTACCAAATCAAAAAAAAAAAAAAATCCCAATGGTATTTCTCCACTTGTTCTCAAAACCTGTGCTCCTGAACTTACTCCTTTCTTTGCCGCCTTTTTTTCTTCTGCTTGGAAATTTGCTCATATCCAGCCAGTTCCTACAAAGGGTGACAAATTTCTCCCATCCAATTATCGTCCCATTCAAATTACTTCTACTCTTTCCAAAGTAATGGAGAAATCAATTAACCACCAACTCTTAAACTACCTAGAAACCTTCCGTCTGATCAACAATCGCCAATATGGATTCCGTCAGTGTCAATCCACTGGTGATGTTCTGGCTTATGTTACCCATTTATGGACTAATTCAATGGAAAAGTTCGGTGAAACACAAGTAGTTGCTCTTGACATCTCAAAGGCTTTTGATCGTGTTTGGCATAAAAGTCTTCTAAACAAGCTTCCATCTTATGGTTTGCCAAATGTTTTTAGTAATTGGTTATTCAGTTTTCTCTCTGATCGCTCACTGAGGGTGATGGTAGATGGCTCCCTGTCTTCTAACTTCTCCACTAATGCCGGCGTCCCCCAAGGTTCAGTTCTTTCCCCACTCTTTTCCTCTTGTATATTAATGACCTCCTTCCATTGACTGGAAATCCTATCCATAGTTTTGCCGATGATAGCACATTGCATTCCACTTTCCATTTTGAGAAACCCTGCCCTGTTCAATCAGCTTCAACTTCTCGAAAATCTGCTACCAATTCCTTAAATGCCGATCTTCAGGTAATTCTCCCTTGGGACAAAGACAACTTAGTTGATTTCAACCCTTCTAAAACTCTGTCTTGTCTTATGTCTCGCAAAAAGGATTCTTCTGCTCCTATGCTTATCTTCAGTGACACTCCGATTTCTAGGCAAAATGATATATCTCTTTTGGGGATTACCCTGACTTCTAATCTCTCTTGGCAGGAGCACATTACGAATATTGCTTCCTCTGCATCTAAAAAACTTGGTTTTCTGTTTCGCTCTCGGCGTTACTTTTCTTCCAAACAGCTGCTCACTCTGTATAAATCACAAATCCGCCCTGCCATGGAATATTGTTCCCACAACTGGGGTGGTACCCCCAAAACTTTTCTCAGGCTTCTTGATTCCATTCAGAAGAGGGCAGTTAGGTTAATTAATGACTCATCTCTAACAGAGTCTCTCCACTCACTGTCTCATAGATGTACTGTTTCTGCTGCATGCCTCTCCTACAAATACTTTCATTGGCACTGTTCTTCTGAATTGGCTTCTATAATTCCCGCTCTCTCTTTCAAAACAGTCCGAACACGTGCCGCCACCAGCCAACATCCATTTACTGTCCAACTGTAATCTCACAGGACCAACTTTTCATCTTCCTCGTTTATTCATTCAACTGCTGTTTTCTGGAACAACCTTCCTTCATACGTATTTCCTGAAAATTGCAGTCTACAGAAGTTCAAGTCCAATGTCAACAAATATCTTCTTTCGTCTTCTCAACCTCCAGCCCAAGCACTCTACTAAGTACTATAGGTTCTAATACCTGTTGTGTTTGGGGTTTACATAAAAAAAAAAAATTAGATGATCTCCTGGAAGCAGCTATAATCTCATCATGGGAGATTATACCTGCTCATTTTAGAAATGATGTAGAGTTGCTAGAACAAGTACAGAGAAGGCAATAAGATTGGTGAAAGGAACAAAGGGGTGCTCTTTTGAAGAAAGGCTTAAATTCTGCAAATTTCAGCATCTGGAGTATAGGTACCTGCGAGTGATCTGATTGAGGTGTATAATGTCATGAATGGATTACAGGCTCAATGCTGATGGGATTATTCCTCTTGCTCAGGTTACACACCTGAGCCAGAGGAATAAGGGGGCAGAAACTGAAATTAAGGAAAGACAGTTGTTGAATAGATGTGCAGAAATTTGCCTTTAGCCGTGGGTAGTTGATTGCTGGAACAACCTTCCATCTGTCATTGTGAAAGTTGATAACTTAAATAAATTCAAGGAAGAAGTGGATAAATTTTTGGAGTGAATGGATGGGTGAAATGGGAAGGTTTTTTTTTTGGCTGATGCTGTATAAGTTTGCTGTCTTGCATCATATGCTTCTGCTAATGCTGAAAGTTTGTCACCTTTTTCTGCTCCAGTAGTGATGGTGAAGGAAATGGATTCTTTCTGAATATATATTGACCTTAAAAAAACTGAATGCAAAAAGTGTGGCAGATAATTTTCCAAACCCTCAGATCATGGAAATTCTAGATGTCTTGGGAAATGCACGCTTTTTAACACATTTGATCTTCAATCCAGTTTCTGGCAAATACCTGTGCACCCAGCTGACAAACATAGACTGCCTTTACTATAGGCTCTGCATTTTATCAGTTTAATAGATAACCGTTTGGTTTCAGAAACTGGCCTTCTAGCTTTGTGAGAGCTATATGAATTGTGCAAAACTTAAAGAAGGAGTTTATCTTCTGCTTTCTTGATGACATTATAATAGCTAGCAAAATGTTTCAAGAACACCTATTGAAATTAGTGATGGTTTTTCAGCACCTACGACAGTATGACCTTAAGTTGAAACTGTCTAAGTGATTTCATCGATTTCTTAAAGCAGGAGATCACATATCTTGGTCACTGTTTTAGTGCAGAAGGAATTTGGCTGGACCCTAATAATGTTTCTGCCATCAAGGACTGTCTTCACCCCAAGACGGCAAAACAGGCCAAGTTTCTAGGAATGACTGGCTTTTATAGAAAATTCATCAAAGATTACGCAGAAGATCTTGGCCATTAACTAAGTTAACCAAAAAGGATACCTGCTTTGTATGGGATGAAACAACGCAGGCTGCTTTTGAGAATCATAAAACCACCTTAATATCAAAAACATTATTGATTTATTCTGATTTTTCAAAGCACAGCCATTTATAATTATCTCAGACCACACTGTGTTTTCTGTGATTAAAATGCGATTATCTAAAAGCGATTTATAGTTCTTTTAAGTTCTTATCCTTAAGAAATTTATTTATTTAATAACAGCTCCTGTTACAAAAGTTCTTGTACAAAGCAAGAAAGGAAAATCATCTTTCTTTATTTTTCTTACTTCTATTTCTAACACTTACTACTTTATGCTTAGTCACACCAAGCACTGCTCTTGCCTCCCCTTGGCGGGGCCAGAAACCTTGGCAGAACAGCTAATCTGCCAAGGATAAAAAGGAGCAAATATGGATCAAAATATGTTTCTACCTCTAGAGCCAACAAGCTCTCGTCAGAGTTAGATATTGAACATGACATGTCACAACCCAAGAGGTTGAAAACCACTTTCTCAGTGACAGATTTTCCAGCATTCCTCATAATGCACTCTCTTGCAGATCAGCCTCTCAGTAAGCCTGTCTCTGTTCCTTATCCAGAAACACCTGGAAAGTCTGGCAGGATCTCCTAAGACAGTCAAGAGACTGCAATTAGGGGATCTGCTAGTGGAAACAATGAACCATAAACATTCAGATAAACTGCTAAAACTTATAAACTTTGCTGGAATTCCAGTAAACGTTCGTCCCCATGCAATCCTAAATACATCTAAGGGGGTTATATCCAGCTGGAATCTATTGAATGTCATGGAGGGGAGATAACTCAACAGCTTCAAGATCAAAATGTCATTGCTATGAAAAGAATTACGGTTAAAAGAGAAAATACACTCACACCTACAAGGAATATTATTCTAAACTTTAACACGGCAAATTGACCATCGTTGATAAAAGCAGGCTATCTGCTTTGCCGCATTAGACCATGCATTCCTAATCCATCGAGATGGTTTAAGTGCCAAAAGTAATGGCCACTCAAACGGCGTGCAGAGGCAACCAAGTTTGCCCTAATTATGTGTCCTCTGATCATACCCAAAGTGATTGTTCGGGAACAGAAATGACCTGCCCTAACTGTAAAGGCTGCCATCCTGCTTATTCTAGGACATGCGACAAATGGAAAACTGAAAAGAAAATTGTAAAATATAAAATTGAAAATAAAGTAAGCTTTCAAGAAGCAAGGAAATTTATTGCTCCAAGTATTACTAAATGCACATACTCCAGTGTTGCGCAAGAATATCAATCAGTGACCACCCAAACTGATGTTACAATCCCGTCAAACACTTCAATCTCTGACTGGGCTCGGACTGGTCTGTCTAAGCAACAGCCCAATATCCCTAAACAGTTGAATGAGGAAAGTAATACTGCACTTACAGTACCAGATACATCTCCTCCTCCAGTGATTGCTTTTACATCAAATAATCGAAGCTCAAATTCAAAAAAAGACTATCCAAGAAACATCTAGGGATACAATTGACTCATTCAGCAAGAAGACCCAATCCTAGAAATATATTTGGAAGAAGATATGGACACTGGTTTGCCATTCTTCTCAAAAGAAGACAAACCAAAGCCTGAATGCCATAAGCCAGCCACATTAAAGAAACAGTCAGATACAGCTTCTTCTACTAAACACCAGTAATGCCTTACATTCTACAATGGAATTGTAGAGGATATCGTAGCAACCTTAATGATATTCAAGTCTTAATTAACCAACTACTCTCCAGTTGGTTTCTGTCTACAAGAAACCTACCTAACGACACAAATTTCTACCAACACAAAGAACTATTCTATCTATCAACATGGTCGTAGTATTTTCAAATGTGGCCCGTGGGGGTATGGCCATTTTGGTCAGTACAAAGATCCCGACCAAACAAATTGTTTTGCAAACTGAAATTGAAGTTGTTGTCATATGTGCGATAGCCCAGATTGTGTTCACACTAATATCAATCTATCTCCCACCAAGTCATACTTTCTTTTATCAAGATCTTGAAAATCTTCTAATGCAGTTACCTTCCCCTGTCTGTCTCTTTGGGGGATTTCAATGGCCACCATTTAGTTGATCTCCTTATGGGGATCAGCTAAATTAGATAGACATGGCCGACTAATTGAAAGTTTTCTGGATAAGCAAAACCTTACTGTTCTTAATACTGGTGCACCCACTCACATACAAATACCAACTGGATAAACTTCTGCAATTGATCTATCAATATGCTCCCGATTCTGTTTCCAATAATGGAACAGTCTTCTCTGGATGATCCCATGGGCAGTGACCATTTTCCAATTGTTTGTGAGCTGCTCACTATCCAACTAGCATTATCACAGCCTATAGGAAATGGAAATTCTCTCAAGCCAACTGGGTCAAATTTCAATCAACTATCAGTCTGGATGTCACACTTATTATCTACAGCTAAATGCTCAATTCCATTGTTGAGTCCCCCTTCCTGACAGCACCATAACTATTGGTGGAATGAAGAATGCACAAAAACAAAAGTTAAAAAATAAAGCATGGAATTCTTTTCATAGATCTCCAACCACAGTTAATCTATAAGAAACTAAGGGCAAAAGCACATCTCACACAAAGACAAGCCAAGAAGGATTCCTGAATTCGGTTAACATCTGCCCTAAACAAAAACACGAATTCCAGGTTAATATGGAAGAAAATTAGGCAGATTTCTGTCAAATTTCCAACCCTCCCTTCCCCAATTCTTTTGTTGAATGGGCAAGAGCTCTCTCTGCTCCTGAGGACATGCAAATGCCTTGGGCACAACCTTTTGCCCAAGTTTCAGTGGCATCAACTTACTCTCTGGATTTCCAGAAAATTAAGACCATGTTTGAACAGTGATCTATCAACTTTCAAACCTCTGTACTCCTTCCATATAATCAGCCACTTCGATATTCTGAACTTCTATATTCTATCAAAACAACATGCAACAGTGCCTGGGCCGGATGGAATATATTATATCATGTTACAACATCGTGAAGAAAAAAATTTAAAAATACTGCTTCTGCTGGTCTTCTATAACCGAATATTTCTTGAAAAGCTTTATCCCACCTCTTGGCACCATGCCACAGTTTTGGCCTTTTTGAAACCTGGAAAAGATTCCACCAGTCCGTACAGTTACAAACCAATTTCCCTCTCCAGTTACCACGGTAAGTTGAAAAAATAATCCATAATCAACTTGTTTGGATCATAGAAATGCAACATCTTCTGAGTAATAATCAGCATGGATTTTGCCAGAAGAGGGCCTCCTTAGATCTCATGATCAAAGCTGAGTCTGCAATTCATAATGCCTTTGTAAAAAATGAACGTCTTGTTATGGTTTCCATAGACATAGAGAAGGCATTTGACATTACTTGGCATTCTCAGTGACTTCCATGCTCTTGGTCTATGAGGCAACCTGCCTACATTCATCAGGAACTTCCTTCAGAATCGTTTGTTCCAAGTTCGATACCACAACTCGCTTTCTATGACATTTTTACAGGAAGAAGGAGTACCACATGGGACATGAGTGCAACCCTTTTCGCCCTTAGAATCGATTCCATCACAAAAGAACTTCCAAATACTGTTCATACGTACATTTACGCTGATGATCTCTCTTATTTCTTGCCATTCTCAGAATATGAGATCCATTGAACGGCAATTGCAGATATCCCCGAATAAAGTCCAAAGGTGGGCAGTGTGCAATGGGTATCATCTGTCATGGCAGAAAACCGTTGCAATTCACTTTTGCAATCAATGAAAATTACATACAGATCCTGAACTTCAAATGTCAAACTCTACCATTCCAGTGACTAACAACGTTAGATTCTTGGGATTAATCCTTGACAGGAAGTTAAATTTCTTTGAGCACATTAAATTTGTGCATACTACCTCCTCAAAAAACTGAACCTACTAAAAGTTTTATCTGCCCTATCTTGGGGAGCAGACCGTACATCTTTGCTGCTCCTGTATAGAGCATTGATCAGATCCCGTTTGGATTATGGTGCTCCAATCTATGATTCTGCTTGAAAGAGTACACTATGCTGGCTGGAACCTATACAGCATAGTGCATTGTGGATTGCCCTTGGTGCTTTCAGGACATCTCCTATCCATGGTTTATATATTGAAGCCCATGAGTCCCCTCTTTGCCTCTTCAGGAAAACACTACTTCTTAAGTATGCAGCCCGAATACAAAGTTGCTCTCAGCATCCTATTGAGCCATATCTCTTTAATCCACCACTGCAAAACCTCTATAGAAATAAAACCAGTAAAATAAGACTGGCAGGCTTATAAGCCTTATTGATTTAATGCAGAGTTGGAATGTTCCTATTTTCAACAGGCAACAATTAATGAATTACTCCCAACTACCTTGGACTCCCCCCTCCTCAGTTGTCTTTCGATACTTATCTTCACAAGTGGGGAAAGAATAATCTACCGACACTCAATGTGAAAGAACTCCATGCAAGCCATATTCAGATATACGCTGATTTTTTTCCAATATATACTGATGGCTCCAAATCATATTCAGCCATTGGAGCAGCGAGTGTTTCCCTCTATTATCAGTTCAGCTGCCTTTCTGCTTAAAAAGAGGGCCATAGGAGGACCCAGGCAATGGTTTTGTGTGTGTGTGTGTGTGTGTGTGTGTGTGTGTGTGTGTGTGTGTGTGTGTGTGTGTGTGTGTGTGTGTGTGTGTGTGTGTGTGTGCCAGTGCCGAAGAAGAAAGCCCAGCATTTTCCATAGAGTTAAGAAGAGTACCAGCACCCAGCTCCTCTAATGGAAAGTCCAAAGCATCAAGAGTCTAGCTCAGATGAAGAAGAAACGGGGTAAGTGAGAAAACTTGACTACGTTTATGATGAGTATGAACGGCAAACCTTAGTGGAATAATAATGGAATAATTATGACTAAAAGAAAATGGTTCCTTCTTAGTATTCTGTGTGCCTTCCTAGTGTACCCATTTGTTTACCATACTTTGTGATTCTTAATATGTTAAGATTTTGAAACTGTTATGATTTTTAAATTGCTATTGTAAGTTATGGGCAATTAGTAGACATTTGGAATATCCCATGTCAAAGCATTATGTTAAAAGTTAGTGGCAGAGTCCAAGTAGCAGTTACATCTACTTTGTGTGATTACAATGTTAAGTACAAGCAAGTGACTAGTATAAAGGATACCATAATATTAGTATGAATTATTATGCTAGCTGAAATCAACTTTCTTATACCAATAAATATCTTGTTTTTGTTTTCCTTATGTTATTTTAATGGATGCAAGCACGATGTATGAATGTGTTTTTACATAATAAATGTTTGCTACATTGGACAAGTGCCTCTTTGCTAAGCTCTCGTTCGCACCAGAGTTAGGAATAAGTTATACTTAAAAATGGTTATTGCGCATTGAAAATTTGAGCTATTAGTATAGCAAGATTTTCGATGTTTACATAAAGCCCCATCCAATTTTTAAGAGCAGGCAGTGTTTTTTTTTGCTCAACCAGGTGCAACGTCAGCATTTCTGACCATAAAATTTATCCTCCTGGGTGTACTTCTCTTTATTTATAAAAGTATAAAAGGGGTAAGTTGTGCCTTTATTACTGAGGGTATAGAGATGGTAATCCTATTTTACCACTAGATGGACAATTTAGCTGCCATGCTCCAAATGGGGAAAGTGTTCCTAATATTTTTCACCATCTGTGTAGTTATGGTGCACCTTGCCCATTTGGAGCATGGCAACATAACAATACATTTACTACTCTTTAGGTTGTCTTCTACAAATATTGTTCAAAGTTATGTTATTAAAGTTGAATATAACTTTTGTAATAGTGAGTGCTAAACATTCTTAAAATTTTGCACTAATGCATGTTGTTTCACAACTGCATTCTGTCACATTTTTATCACATTTTTTCAAAAAAGAAAGTCTTCAAGCAGTCTTGGTAAGCTATCTTCCATGAAGTATCAATATTCTTAGCTGGTTAGTCCTAGTGGTAGAATGCTCAGCTCATTTAATTGATCAGTTGTGCTACATTAAATGTTAATAAAGAATAGCTTTTTATGAGCCTTAACAATTAGTTTTTTTTCCTGTGTGTTCATGCAAATTGTGGGTTGATGGTTCCATTCTGTGCAAAGCATATCTCTTCTGTAAACAGTATGGAATTCACAATTCTGGGATCTTATGCACGATGAATGATGATGGAAGAATCATAAACACATTTACCTACTGAGAGATACTTTTCAAGGCTTAAACATGATGAATGGATGTCAATAGGAAATGAACCTCATGGATATGAAAAAATGCATTGGATGTATAAATTATCAAGTGATACAGAAGTCTATAATAGATATAAACTAATTTTCAATCAGGTTACAAAGGTTAGACAAGCTAATGCAGATTATGAGAAGTCACTGGCAAGGAATGCAAACAAAAGTAGCAAATATTTCTTTACTTATATTAGCAGTAGAAGGAAGGGGACAAATCTTATGTCCACTAGAGATTAATGGCTACATTGGTCCACTAGATAAGAATGGTTAACTATTGATCCTGCTCAAGTTTCTCCCAGATTGAATAGGTATTTTGCATCTACTTGAATGTGTGAGGAATTTTTGGGGATGTCAGTAAGTAAAGTACATCAAATTCTAAGAGAGTACTAAATTTGTGTTAAGCCTAAAGAAATAGGAGGTGAAATTAGTATTCATATCAACTCTTTATGGTCTAGTGTGAAGCCCAGCATGACACTGTAAAATTCCATTTCCAGTCGATGTTGCATCCATCGCACCCATCAGCTTTTCTGATTAGGAAATTTGTTTTCAAGCTCTGCTGTGCAATTATTATACTACATATATTTACATTTCATGTAAACAATCTTAAAAGCTAAATCCCTGTTTATTGATGTTTATATTTAGTTATTAAGCACAAGAAGTGTTGATTTTTTATAGTCCTTTGGTCAGATGTTGTCACCAAGAATATTAGCATTTCATTTGTGAACTTTGTTTTCACACTGTGCTCTGTTAATTATTGAACTGTGATTTATTTATACTTCATGTAAAAATGCTGAAAATTTGAATCTATTTTTAAATTCAATTTTTAAGAGCAGGCAGTGTTTTTTTTTGCTCAACCAGGTGCAACGTCAGCATTTCTGATCATAAAATTTATCCTCCTGGGTGTACTTCTCTTTATTTATATTTGATATAAGCAATCTGAAAAACTAAATTGAAGTTTATATTCAATAGTCAATTCAATAGTCAATTTCTCCCCCCATGCTTCTCAAATACAGTGTGCAAACAACCATGATGTCTGTGTTTCCAATTATCAAATTAGTCTTTCCATTCAACTGCCATCCATTTATACTTCATATCAGTGAACTGAAGAACTAAGTGAATGTTTATTGTTTATATTCAGTTGTTCACAGCAATGGGCATTGGTGTTTTTTTTTTTTTTTTTTTTCAGTGTGGAAGTTACAAAATAACTTATACTCTGTGAGTTAGAGTGAAATATTTTGAAATGCTTTCAAGATCTTGTAAAGGACCTTTCTGATGGAAAGGGAGAAATTATTAGAAATTCTTAAAGAAATTGAGAGGGGCAAAAAAAAAAAAAAAAGGAAAATTTTAGATCATTTCTGACTGTTCTGTGTGATGTGTGAGTTAGTTTAGGTTTCATCTACAACTTTAATATTATCAACATGAGTCTAAATGAAAAAAGATATAAAGAAATATTGGTCTGAAGAATGGGTAGATAGAATTAAATTTTTCAAGAATGCATTTAGCACGATGGATTTCTGCTGATATTCTGGCTATTGCAGTGTTGCGGCAACAGGAAAGGACGAAAAAGGTATTCGAAGTATGGGCTCTAAAGTAAAAAATATTGTGAATTAACTGGAATGGAAGATTTTGTGAATGTTTTCTGACAGGAATAAAAAGAAATATTACATTAGTGCTGTTAAGCTGTTTTGTAATCAGCTAATATGAGCCCAAAAATAAATAATTTTTTAATATTGCATTTCAAGTAGTCGTTATTTTGATTGATAGAGCTGGACTGTGTGGGGAAGACAATGAAATTATTGATGGACTTTAGAGGGTTAATAGTTGCAAGTGATGTAAGAAAGCATAGGAAACAGCATCATTGAAAATAAAAAAAATTAAAAAAGAAACAGAATTGCCCTATCTGTTCCATTGAATAGTGTAATTTGTCCGATTCTTACTTGAATTTTTCAAAAAAATCCAATTCCACAGTGCCACATGAAAATTTATTCAATCCTTAAACTAGACACTATTTGAATTAAAAATGGCACATATCCACTCTATAACCATCCTTCTCGGTTTGAATTTAAGCAAGTGAAAGGTGCCATCAGCATTGATTTTACAAAATCAAGCCCAAGTCTTAAATGCATTGGACAGATCTCCTCAAAGAATCCTATCTCCAGTTGCTGTAGTTTTCTGAATGACTCCTTTTCTTGTAAGGGCACTCTTTTGTCCTGTTCATTAATCTCATTGCTTTTACTTGCACTTATTTCAACAGATCTGCAACTTTCCTAAAATAAATCCTCCAAACCTATATGCATTACCCAAGTTGTGGCCTTTATGGCCACAACTTGGGTAATGCATAATCTTTATGGCTTTTGCCCAAATTCCTGTATATAATTGATAACACTCCCATGAGCTTTCCTAGCATCCCATCTGGAATGCTTAGAGAAATTAAGCGAGGTACCTAAGGATGTAAGCAAACCTAAACTAACAGGAAAGACACTGCTTCTACAGGGATGGGATACACTTAAATAGAAAGGGTGCAAGAATATTTGCTGATGCTATCAAGGCAGAGTTAGGTGGGTCGGAAAACTGCTAGCTTGGGGGAATACACAAACTAATAGATTAACAGTAGCTGCTGGCAGAGATAAAAGTGATTCTTGCACTACTTCTGTTGAAATGCAATTGAGCAGCAGCCTGGAAAGCAAGGCAATGTGAATTTCCAGGACTGATGGGACTCATAGTGGAACAAGTATATATATGGGCTGTGTTAGGGTAACTAAGAGTAGAAACAACACGTGCATGTATACTTGCATGAACACCAATGCTAGGAGTATAGTTAACAAATTTGATGAGCTTGAAGTGCTAGTCAAGACATCAAAGGCAGATATTGTTGGGATATCAGAGAGAGAGGGTGTCGCAAAGGCATAAGCAGTGCAGAACTGGAATTTGGGGAGTACAATGTGTACAGAAAGGATAGACAGAACAAGAAGGGAGGAGAGGTTATGCTGTTAGTTAAGAAACACATAAAATCTAAGGAAGTGCATCCAATTGATGTTGGTGGACAATGCAATGTTAAGTCTGTTTGGTGTGACGTAAGCACTGGGAAAGGAAAAATGAGAGTAGGTGTGTGTGTGTGTGTTATAGTGAATGAATGAATGAATCTGATGAGTATAATGAGCAATTGGGCAGAGAAATAGAGTGGGCCAGTAAATTAGAGTGCCTTATAATGGGGGATTTTAATTTCCCTGATATTGACTGGAATTTGTGAGTTGGTCCCTCACACACTAGCAAGGCTTTTGTGGATTTATTGGATGATTGTTTTCTACAGCAGCATGTTCAGGAGGGAACCAGAGATAGTAATACTCTTGATCTGATTATCAGTAATGATTTTTCATGCATCAAGAATCTGCAGATAAAGGAACCACTAGGTGACAGTGATCACAGTGTGTTGAAATGGGATTTACTCAAAGAGGTAACTACCATCAAGGGTAAAGGGAAGGGTTTTCGCTTTCATAAAGGTGACTACAGTGGTCTGAGGCAGTATTTAAATTCTGTATGGTGGAACCAACTGATTATGTTATACAAACAGAAAATTCAAAATGGGAAGCATTCAAAGAATTAATCTTGAAAGTTTCTAAGCTTTTCATACGAACAAAGAAATAATGTTCAAGATTTAGGTCTAAATGGATGTCAGATGAACTAACTAGACATGTGACAGAGAAGAAAAATGCATGGGATCATATAAATTAACATGTGACACAGAAGCCTATGATAGATATAAGCTGGTCTGTAACCAAGTTACAAAGGAGGTTAGGCAGGCGAAGACAGATTATGAGAAATCTTTGGCAAAGGATGCAAAGAAAAACAGCAAAGAGGTCTTTACTTATGTAAACTATAGAAGGAAGGGGATGAATCAGATTGGTCCAATTGATACTGATGGTTCAACTGTTGATGATCCTGCTCAGGTAGCTAACAAACTAAATGAATATTTTGCATCGACACATGAGGAGTTATTCAGGAAAGGGAATGCCAGAGGTGTATTCAACTCTGGCAGTAAGCTAGATAATCTTGTAATAACTGAGAGTAAAGTGGAGGAGAAATTGTTGAAGATAAACACAAGAAAGGCACCTGGGGAGGATGGAATCTATCCAGTTTTATTAAAGGAGGTGGCAAAGGAAGTAAGCAAACCCTTAGCCATAACTATGAGTGCTCCCCTGGCTCAGGGGAGATACCCATAGACTGGAGATGTGTAAATGTGACCCCAATCCACAAAGGAGGATCAAAGGGAGACACAGGTAATTACAAACCTGTTAGTTTAACTTCTGTTCCAGGGAAATTAATGGAGGCACTGGTTAAAGAAACATTGCAGGATCATCTACACAAGACTTCAGTTATAGCTCGGACACAACATGGGTTTGTTAAGGGGAAGTCTTGTCTGACTAATTTGATTGGATGCTATGATGTAGTCACAAAGAAACTGGATGCAAAGAATGACTTTGATCATATAATTGGATCTTAGAACAGCCTTTGATGCTGTTGCTCATGGAAGACTGCTGCACAAATTGGAGCAGTGTGGCATTGTAGGCAAATTGCTGCTATGGATAAAGGGATGGTTGAGTGGGAGAAGACAGAGAGTGGTAATAAATGGACACTGCTCTTCGCAGACTAATATTATTAGTGGAGTTCCTCGGGGTTCAGTGTTGGGTCCATTGTTGTTTTCTGTATTTATAAATGATATTGATGATGGTATATCAAGCTTAATGTCCAAGTGTGCAGACGATACGAAGATTGGCAGGGTTGTTAATGACACTAATGACAGTATGCTGCTGCAACAGTATTAGCATTAGTAGAGGCATATGATGCAAGAAAGCAAGCTTATGCAGCATCAGCCAAAAAAAAAAAAAACAAAAAACCCTTCCGCTTCACCCTTCCGTTCGTTCGAAATACCTGTCCAACTGAGCCTTAAATTCATTTAGGCTATCAACTTCCACAACAAGGGATGGAAGTCTGTTCCACCAACCAACTACCAGCTGGCTAAAGGCAAATTTCTGCACATCTGTCCTACATCTGTGTTTCCTCAATTTGAATTTATGCCCTCTCAGGTGATTATTCTGAGCAAGAGGCAGTATTCCATCAGCATTGAGCATGCTCAAACCATTCAAGGCTTTGTACACCTCTATCAGATCCCCTCACTGGTGCCTAGTCTCAAGACACTGTAATTTTCAAAACTTAAGCCTTTCTTCGTAAGAGCAACAATTTGTTCCGTTCACTAACCTTGTTGCCCTTCTCTGTACTCGTTCCAGCTGCTCTACATCCTTTTGAAATGAGGCCTCCAGACCTCTATACAGTACTCAAGGTGTGGTCTGACCATTGCCTTATACAAGGGAATAATCACCTCCTTATCCGTGCTAGAAAAATTCCTGTATATCAGTGATAAGACACCATGAGCTACTCTTGCAGCCCATCTGCACTGCTCAGAAAACTTCATATCTGCCTGCAAAACCACCCTCAGGTCCCTTTCATTCTCTACCACTGTTAGTGTAGTACCACAGAGTTGATACGTTGCTCTGGGGTTGCTGTTTCCCATATTTAGTACTTTACATTTGTCAATGTTAAACTTCATTTGCCAACTATCAGCCCATCTGCTCAACCTTTCCAGATCCTGTTGCAGCAGCATAGCGTGAGTAGCGTCCTTAACAACCCTGCCAACCTTTGTATCGTCTGAAACTTGGACATTAAGCTTAATATACCATCATCAATATTATTTATAAATACAGTAAATAACAATGGACTCAACAATGAACCCTGAGGGACTCCACTAATAACATTAGTCCACGATGAGCAGTGTCCATTAATTACCACTCTCTGTCTTCTGCCACTCAACCATCCCTTTATCCATAGCAACAATTTGCCACCAATGCCACACTGCTCCAATTTGTGGAGCAGTCTTCCATGTGCAACAGTATAAAAGCCTTTCTAAGATCCAAATATATAATATATAAGTTATTCCCTGCATCCATTTCTTTTGTGACCACATCATAGTATCCAATCAAATTGGTCAGACAAGACCTTCCCTTAACAAAACCATGCTGTGTCTGAGCTTATAACTGAATTCTTGTCAAGATGATCCTGCAGTGCTTCTTTAACCAGTGCTTCAATTAATTTTCCTGGAACAGAAGTTAAACTCACAGATCTATAATTACTTGTGTCAGCCTTTGATCCTCCTTTCTGAATTGGGGTTACATTTGCACATCTCCAGTCTGTGGGTACCTCCCCTGAGTCCAAGGAAGCTCTCATAATTATGGCTAATGGATTGCTTACTTCCTTTGCTGCCTCCTTTAATAGAACTGGATAGATCCCATCCACCCCAGGTGCCTTTCTTGTATTTATCTTCAACAGTTTCTCCTCCACTTTACTCTCAATTATTACAAGATCATATAGCTAACTGCCAGTGTTTACTTCAACTATGGCATTCCCCTTCCTGAATAACTCCTCATGTGTGAATGTAGATGCAAAATATCGATTTAGTTTGTTAGCTACCTGAGCAGGATCATGAACAATTGAACCATTGATATCAAGTGGACCAATCTGATTCATCCCCCTTCCTTCTAGAGTTTACATAAGAAAAGAACCTATTTAACGAGTACAGAGAAGGGCAACAAGATTAGTGAATGGAACAAAGGGGTGCTCTTAAGAAGAAAGGCTTAAGTTTTGCAAATTACAGTGTCTGGGGACTAGGCACCAGCGAGGTGATCTGATAGAGGTGTATAAAGCCTTGAATGGTTTGAGCATGCTCAATGCTGATGGGATTCTTCCTCTTGCTCAGAATAATCACCTGAGAGGGCATAAATTCAAATTGAGAAAAGACAGATGTAGGATAGACGTGAGGAAATTTGCCTTTAGCCAGCGGGTGGTTGGTTAGTGGAATAGACTTCCATCCCTTGTCGTGGAAGTTGATAGCCTAAATAAGTTTACATCTTAGCTGGACAGGTATTTCGAATGAACTGAGGGGTAAAGTGGAAGTGGTTATTTTTTATTTATTTATTTTTTTTTGGCTGATGCTGCATAAGCTTGCTTTCTTGCATCAAATGCCTCCACCAATGCTAATGCTAAAAGAACTCCTTGCAGTTTTTCTATGCATCCCTTGCCAAAGATTTCTCTTAATCTGCCTTCGCCTGCCTAACCTCCTTTGTAACTTGGTTACAGATCAACTTATATCTATCATAGGCTTCTGTGTCACATGTTAATTTATATGTATCCAATGGTTTTTTCTTCTCTACCATATGTCTCATTAGTTCATCTGATATCCATTTAGGCCTGAACCTTGAACAATGTTTCTTAGTTGGTATGTAAAGCCTAGTAGCTTCCAAGATAAGTTCTTTGAATGCTTCCCATTTTGAATTTGCTGTTGGTAACATCATCAGTTGGTCCCACTGTATAGAATTTAAATACTGTCTCAGACTATCGTAGTCGCCTTTACGAAAGCAATAACCCTTCCCTTTACCCCTGATGGTAGTTACCTGCTTCAGTAAATCCCACTTCAGCACACTGTGATCACTGCCACCTAGTGGTTCCTGTATCTGCAGATTCTTAATGCATGAAGAATCACCACTGATAATCAAATCAAGAGTATTGCTCCCTCTAGTTTCCTCCTGAACATGCTGATTTAGAAAACAATCATCCAATAAATCCACAAAAGCCTTGTTAGTGTGTTAGTGACTAGCCCCCCAACTCCAGTCAATATCTGGGAAATTAAAATCCCCCATTATAAGACTCTCTGATTTACTGGGCCACTCTATTTCCCTGTACTTGCATGTACATCAATTCTTATTATACTCATCAGAGTCATTATGCCTATTGCACACTCCTACTCTCAATTTTGATCTCCCAGTGCTTATGTCACAACAAACTGACTCGACACTGTACTGTCCAGCGATGTTGACTGGCTTCACTTCCTTGGATTTTATGTGTTTCTTAACTAATAGCATAATCCCTCCTCCCTTCTATCCTGTCTATCCTTTCTGTAGACGTTGTACTCTCCAAATTCCAGTTCTGCATTACTTATATCTGTGTGACACCACGTCTCTGATATCCCAACAATATCCGCCTTTGAGGCTTTGAGCAATACCTCAAATTCATCAAATTTATTTACCAAACTCCTAGCATTGGTGTACATGCAAGTATACATGCACCTGTTCTTTTTCTTAGCTACCCTAACACAACCCATGTGTTTATTTGTACCACAATGACTCCCAGCAGTCTCTGAAATATCCTGCACCTTATTTTTCAGGGTTCTGCTCATTCCAATAGAAGCAGTGCAAGAATCACTTTCACCTCTGCCAGTGGCTACTGTTAACCTATTATTCCTTGTATCCCCCCCCCAATCTAGCAGTTTTCCGACCCACCTAACACTGCCTCAATAGCATCAGCAAACATTCTTGCACCCTTTCTATTTAAGTGTATCCCATCCCTGTAGAAGCAGTGTCTCCTGTTAACAAGTACAGACCAGGCTGAAAAAAATTCTACCCCTTTAACCTTTCATAATCTTTCCACGGCCGAATTGATTGACAGGGCTCTCATCATATAGTCCCTCCTATCGTGTCTGGGTAGAATTGCAGACACTTTCAAATTCAACCCTAATTCACGGCTTTTTTTTTTTTTTTTTCAACAGTGACCTGTACTTCTTAAGTAATTCCGCTGGTCTTCTACTCTTAATATCATTAGTGCCAACGTGTACAACTATATCATCTTTTGTGCCCTTAAAAGATGATATCCACTCTACAACATCATCAACCTTTGTCCCTGGCAGACATACCTTGGTCCTAGAACCAGGATCTAGAAAAGTTGAGCAGAAGGGCTGAGAGGTGGAAAATGAAGTTTAACATTGACAAATGTAAAGTACTTCATATGGGAAGCAGTAATCTCAGAGTAACATATCAGCTCTGTAATACTGCACTGACAGTGGCAGAGAATGAAAAGGACCTGGGGGTAATTGTGCAGGCAGATATGAAGTTTTCTGAGCAGTATAGAGTCTGCAAGAGTAACTCATGATGTCTTGTCATTGATATACAGGAAAACACTGCTGTAGAATTGGAACAATGTTACATTAAAGGCCGTTTATTGCTGTAGATAAAGGGCTGTTTGTGTTGATGAAGACAGAGTCATTATCAGTGGGCAGTGTTCTTCTTCGACTAATGTTAATAGTTGAATCCTCCAAGGATTCAGTGCTGGGCCTATTGTTGTTGCTAAATTTATTAATTATATTGATATTGATTTTGCATAATGTATAAGCAAAACATCTAAGTTTTTAGATTTATATGAAGATTGGCAGGGTGGTTAATTGCAGTAATCTGGGCATGCTATCAGAACAAGATTTAATGAAATTAGGCTGATCAACTAAGAATTGGTAGTTGATGTTTACCTCTGACAAAGGTAAGGTACTGCACATGAATAACAGATAATTGTTGATGTTGTTTGTGATTTTATGACACAACAGCTGATTCAGCTATATTGTGCCTATTCAGGTTTTGCTTTTACTGGTTAGGTTGTTACTAATGTTGGTGTGTTAGATATGGTTGGTAAGATTTATTAAATTGAGGAAAGTAAAGAGTTTGTTTATGTCTGATTGTTCTTCAAGTATAACTCGAAGAGTTAGTGGTTCATGCTGGCGGGGTATTCAGTATCGTGGGCACTGTCGGATTACATGCTTTACTGTTAGTTGAGAATGATACTGAGGACATTATTGAGCATCATGTTTTATTGTGTGTTAAGAGTGCATTAACCGTGCGTGTTCAGTGTGAAGCTGGGCTGACTAGCATTAGCATTAGTAGAGGCATATGATGCAAGAAAGCAAGCTTATGCAGCATCAGCCAAAAAAAAAAAAAAAAAAAACCCTTCCACTTCACCCTTCCGTTTGTTCGAAATACCTGTCCAGCTGAGCCTTAAATTTATTTAGGCTATCAACTTCCATGACAAGGGATGGAAGTCTGTTCCACCAACCAACTACCCGCTGGCTAAAGGCAAATTTCCGCACATATATCCTACATCTGCCTTTCCTCAATTTGAATTTATGCCCTCTCAGGTGATTATTCTGAGCAAGAGGAAGAATCCCATCAGCATTGAGCATGCTCAAGCCATTCAAGGCTTTATACACCTCAGTCAGATCACCTCACCAGTGCCTAGTCTCCAGACACTGAAATTTGCAAAACTTAAGCTTTTCTTCATAAGAGTAACCCTTTGTTCCATTCACTAATCTTGTTGCCCTTCTCTGTACTTGTTCCAGCAGCTCTGCATCCTTCTTGAAATGAGGCCTCCAGACCTCTATACAGTACTCAAGGTGTGGCCTCACCATTGCTTTATACAAGGGCATAATCACCTCCTTATCCCTGCTAGGAAAATTCCTGTATATCATTGACAAGACACCATGAGCTACTCTTGCAGCCCATTTGCACTGCTCAGAGAACTTCATATCTGCCTGCACAATTACCCCCAGGTCCTTTTTATTCTCTACCACTGGTCAGTGTAGTACCACAGAGTTGATACATTGCTCTGGTGTTGCTATTTCCCATATGTAGTACTTTACATTTGTCAATGTTAAACTTCATCTGCCACCTCTTAGCCCATCTGCTCAACCTTTCCAGATCCTATTGTATCAGCATAGCATCAGTAGTGTCCTTAACAACCCTGCCAACCTTTGTATCATCTGCAAACTTGGACATTAAGCTTCATGTACCATCATCAATGTCATTTATAAATACAGAAAACAGTAATGGACCCAACACTGAACCCTAATGGACTCCACTGATAACATTAATCTGCGATGAGCAGTGTCCATTGATTACTACTCTCTCTATTCTCCCCCTCAACCATCCCTTTATGCATAGCAGCAATTTCCCTCCAATGCCACACTGCTCCAATTTGTGCAGCAGTTTTCCATGAGCAAGAGTATCAAAAGCCTTTCTAAGATCCAAATATATAATATCAATGTTATTCCCTCATGCAGTTCTTTTGTGACTGCATCATAGTATCCAATCAAATTGGTAAGGCAAGACTTTCCTTTAACAAAACCATGCTGTGTCCGATCTATAACTGAAGTCGTGTCTACATGATCCAGAAATGCATTTTAATCAGTGCCTCTGTTAATTTTCCTGGAACAGAAGTTAAATTCACAGGTCTATAATTACTTGTGTCAGCCTTTGATCCTCCTTTGTGAATTGGGGTCACATTTGCATCTCCAGTCTGTGGGTACCTCCCCTGAGTCCAAGGAAGCTCTCATAATTATGGCTAAGGGTTTGCTTACTTCCTCTGCTGCCTCCTTTAATATAACTGGATAGATCCCATCCACCCCGGGTGCCTTTCTTGTGTTTATCTTCAACAATTTCTCCTCCACTTTACTCTCAGTTATTACAAGATTCACTAGCTTACTGCCAGAGTTGAATACACCTCTTGCGTTCCCCTCGCTGAATAACTGCTCATGTGTGAATGTCGATGCAAAATATTCATTTAGTTTGTTAGTTCATCAACAGTTGAATCATCCATATCAAGTGGACCAATCTGATTAATCCCCTTCCTTCTAGAGTTTACATAAGTAAAGAACTCTTTGCTGTTTTTTTTGCATCCTTTGCCAAAGATTTCTCTTAATCAGACTTCGACTGCCTAACCTCCTTTGTAACTTGATTACAGAGCAGCTTATATCTATCATAGGCTTCTGTGTCACATGTTAATTTATATGTATCCCATGCATTTTTCTTGTCTGCCATATTTCCCATTAGTTCATCTGACATCCATTTAGGCCTAAACCTTGAACTATATTTCTTAGTTGGTATGTAAAGCCTAGTAGCTTCCAAGATAAGTTCTTTGAATGCTTTCCATTTTGAATTTGCTGTTGGTAACATCATCAGATGGTCCCACTGTATAGAATTTAAATACTGTCTCAGACCATCGTAGTTGCCTTTATGAAAGCAAAAACCCTTCACTTTACCCCTGATGGTAGTTATCTCTTTGAGTAAATCCCACTTCAGCACACTGTGATCACTGCCACCTAGTGGTTCCTTTATCTGCAGATTCTTAATGCATGAAGAATCACTACTGATAATCAGATCAAGAGTATTACTACCTCTAGTTGCCTTCCGAACATGCTGATGTGGAAAACAATCATACAATAAATCCACAAAAGCCTTGCTAGTGTGTGAGTGACCAACCCACCAATTCCAGTCAATATCTGGGAAAGTAAAATTCCCCCATTATAAGACTCTGTGATTTACTGGCCCACTCTATTTCCCTGTACAGTTTCTTATTATACTCCTCAAAGCCCTTAGGCCTATTGCACACTCCTACTCTCAATTTTGTTCTCCCAATCCATATGTCACACCAAACTAACTCGACACTGCACTGTCCAGCGATGTCGACTGGCTTCACTTCCTTGATTTTTTTGTTTCTTAACTAATAGCATAATCCCTCCTCCCTTCCTATCCTCTGTCCTTTCTGTACGCATTGTTCTTCCCAAATTCCAGTTTTGCATTCCCAAATCTCTGTGACACCATGTCTCTGATATCCCAACAATATCTGCCTTTGATGTTTTGAGCAATACCTCAAATTCATCGAATTTATTTAACAAACTCCTAGCATTGGTGTACACACAAGTATACATGCACCTGTTTCTATTCTTAGCTACCCTAACACAACCCATGCATTTACTTGTACCGCAGTGACTCCCAGCAGTCTCTGAAATATCCTAGAAGCAGTGCAAGAATCACTTTCACCTCTGCCAGTGGCTACTGTCAATCTATTGGTCTTTGTGTCCCCCCAAGCTAGCAGTTTTCTGACCCACCTAACACTGCCTCGATAGCAACTGCAAATATTCTTGCACCCTTTCTATTTAAGTGTATCCCATCCCTGTAGAAGCAGTCTCTTCTGTTAACAAGTACAGACCAGGCTGAAAAAAATTTTACCCCTTGAGCCTTGCACAATCTTTCCAGGGCCAAATTGATCGACAAACCGCTCACCATATACTCCCTCCTATTGTGTCTGGGCAGAATTGCAGACACTTTCAAATTCAACCCTAATTCACGGCTTTTTTTCAACAGTGAACTGTACTTGTTAAGTAATTCTGCTGGTCTCCTACTCTTAATATCATTAGTACCAACGTGTACAACTCTATCACCTTTTGTGCCCTTAAAAGATGATATCCGCTCTACAATGTCATCAACCTTTGCCCCTGGCAGACATACCCTGGTCCTTTTCCACCTATCCTTTTTATAAAGCATGTTTCCCGTTTCCCTGACAATAGAGTCACCAATAGCTACTAGTTCCTGTGGGACCAGCCGATTCTGCCTTGGGGGTTGCCGCTGTGTTGCGTGATGACCAAGTGCAAGCTCTGGCGTTGATGTGGGCAGCTGAGAGCTTGATGGGGCCCTCAGTTTAGATCCTCCGAGGACATCCACCCCATAACAATGCTGAGTTGTCGTCTGATTTCCTTATACATTTCCTTTAGTTCTGCAAATTGCAGCATCTGGAGATTTGGAACCTGTGAGGTGATCTGATTGAGGTGTTTAGTGCATTGAATTGATTGATAATCAATAACTTCAAATTGAGTAAGCATAGCTTCAAATTGAGTAAGGATGGTTGCAGAATATATGTGCGGTAGTTTATCTTTAACCAGTCCAGTGATTGATTGTTGGAACAAACTTCCATCCCTTTTTGTGGAAGTGGATAGATTAAATAAATTCATAGATGACCTAGATAAAGTAATGAAGGAAATGGAAAGATGAATTGGGAAGTTTTTTTTTTTTTTTCTGTTTTAGTCCCTAGAGCAAAGTTTCCGGCATCCCCTCCCCCCATACTTCCGCTTCAACCCATGCACGGTACTAAGTACTATAGGTTTTTGATACCTTTCGTGTTTGGGGTTTTCATAAAAAAAAACAAAACAAAAAGCTTGCTTTCTTGCCACATATTCCGCTACAAATACCAATACTAATAACTCTGTATGATATTGTTTTCGGTCTTCTGTTCAGTAAATTTTCTGCATATTTTGGATTGTACATTACATTCAAATGTATTCATTTCAAACTCTTTTTTTTATAAAGTATTCAATTTGGTTGGGCTACTCAATAATGAAAATTCTATTTTTCAGTCCGACTGGTTGTTTTAGATGTTCTTCCGGGAATTTCTGGTAATAACAAGCAGATTTTAAATAATGATATTTATACAATAGAATGCAGTTTGTAATAAAAATGTTATTTATATTGAAAATTTCATAAGGAAAACAATTTCCTTGTCAACAGATTTAACTTAACTGATTAAATAAAATTTTGAAGCATTATTATAAAGAACTACTTCTTCCAGTGAATTTGTCTGTTCCACTTATAAATATGGGACACTATAAGCAGGCAACATTAATGATCTTGATCATTAAAAAGCATCAATTTCCTTCTTTAATTTTGTAAAGTAAAAATGGCAGGGTTTTTGTAAATTTGAAAGGGTGCTTGCCCTTATTATTAATAATAATAATAATAATGACAAGCACCCTTTCAGTTTGTGGGATGTAAAAAAAATGATGCCTGTGCAGAGGATGAATAAATGGGCCCCCATCTCCGAAAATTCATAATGTGGGTTATGTCCTAGAGCATGAAACAAGTGCCATTTGAAAATCAAAACTCAACCTTTGGGGAAATAGGGACTGCCACCTTTACAATCTGTGGTATAAATAGTGACATAGACAGGCATTAGTATAACCAAGAGTAGATATAAGCCCATGTGTAGTAGAGAAGAATATAAATTGTGATATGTTGGCTTAATAATCATAGAGCTAGACATGCCTGTTCTTGTATGTGATATTTAATTAATATAAGAATGACCCATTTAATATAAATGGATCGTTTGAGTCATTCATTCATGGACCATCTCAGTTGTATTGGCTGTTATTGCTGTTTTCTCTATTCTTTGGAAATGTGAATCAGAGAAAAATCATACCATGTAAAGGACTTAGTTTAAATTTGGCAAAACTGCTTTAAAGCTACCTTAATTTAAGCATGATGAACCTCTACTTATTATAGCATTTAGAGATGAGATAAAGTTAATACCAGGAAGCACAATTCAATTAATGTTAAGTTACTTTCAAGCAAATGTGTTTGTAAAGTACCAGATACGTGTATAAGTTATCTTACATTCTAAGAAAAAAAAATTGAAATTAGGGCGTATTTCTTTTTTTGCATTGCATAATCTTTTCTGTGTTTATTGCAATTATGAAAATATCAACTCAAAATAAAGTTTATTTCAACTTCAAAATAAATTTCATATTAATTGTGAATATAAAGTTTTCTTTTGGTGTGGCACTTAAGCTTGTTTCTTTTTAGCAAATGTTTAATTCTTGGAAAAATTTTTGAAAGGACATTCGCACTTCTTCCTGAAGAGACAGTAGATGATTTCTTTCTTTTGTTTTAGTGTTTGTAAAACATGTGAAATTTTTTTTTTTACTTTTGGTGTTTTCTTTGTTTTCTTTAATCTTTGTCAGACCTGAAAAAGCTTGTTCACAGAGGTAAGAAGTTGAAAACTAGAGTATCTGTTCATTGCCTTTTTTGAGGTAACAGGATACACCTTTGTTAATGAAATGTAATACATATCAGGTCATTGAAATTTATTGATATTTATTTTACATGTCACTGAAATTTATTGATATTTATTTTACATGTCACTGAAATTTATTGATATTTATTTTACATGTCACTGAAATTTATGTTCAAAGTGCAGTTGCCTTGTAGTCTGTTGTTCTGCTTTTCTTGCCAACTTAGCAAATTTTGTGAGAACTCAACCAAAGGGCTTTTGTAATCCATTTATATATTTCTGATGACAAAGAAATAAAACATTGCCTATACATTTCTGTCAGTGATTCAAAGTGACTGCTAATTAATGGGATAACTGACTTTTAATCGATCTGCCTCTGAATGACATAATATCATAAACATTTAAATCTGTCAACTTGAACGGTTTCCCAAAAACTCTGAATTTATTGTTGAAACCCAGGTGTGTGTTTTTGTTTCTGCCCTGCAATATGGTTTTTAAGTGCTCATAAGTATCTGCTTAATAGGCTGGTTTCAGTAGCCATCTTTTTTAATTTGTTAAAATAAAAATTGAGTTAAGTTAAATTAAAAATGAAATTGGTTAAATTGAAAGAGTATTTCGTCTAATCATCTTATTAAACTTCAGAAACTGAAAAATCCTTCTCATGTTGGCCCTTATGATGCTCTTGTTGTGAGATCTGAAAATTCTTCCTTGAATTTCTTTCTGAGGAATGGCTTTACAGATGACATTATTCTTAACAGCAGATTCCGGTGAGTGAACAGATTATTATAGCCATTAAATATATATCCATTATATCTTCCCCCCCTTGTTTTTCTTAAATATTATATTTTGTATTTGCTGTGTTAGAAGTGAATTGAGTGCGAAGGCAAATATGAGAAAATTAACATCAAAATATATAACATTATCAACTCTTTAGGAAAATCATTTCCTTCTACATATTCACCAGTCTTAATTACTTCTATTAAATACTTATAATTTTATTGACAATATACCTGTTCAGTAAATGAGCTTTGATATCATTTTATTGTTGGCATCTGTACCTTTAAATTAATTTATTTATAGGCATCTGTTTTGTCCATGATGGCATTGTGTGTGTACAAGGGGATGTGGCCCACAACCCCCTTTCTATGCCATTCAGTATATTCATAATTGTACTTTTAAAATGGTGTGAGGAAGTGGGTCTTTCCTTGAAGCAAGTAATCTAAGAACGCTAACCTCTTCATTTCCTTATCCCTCTGTCAAATCAGTGTTTAAATTTATTGAAACAGCCCTATAGATGGATGTTTGTTCCAATAACTTATTGCTCAACCCTGGCTGAAAACAAAGTTTCTTCACATCTGTTGTGCCATCCTTTTGTTTTAAGTATATGTTCCCTTACTTCTCTGACAAGGTAAAGATGCCATCAGCATTAAGTCTACTCATCCCATTTGAAGCTTTAAACAGTTCAGCTTTCAAAATTTTAAATCAATAAAGGGAAGTTTAATTCGGAAAAATATACAGTAGAACCAGGATAAGAAGTTTTCCAAAGGACTGGAGGTTTAGAACTTCTTATGCGAGAAATCTTCTTAGAAGGGAAAATGACCTAAGGGTATGAAATATTAACTAACACAAATAAAAATGAACAAAAATGAAAAGATGCACGTATAACTTAAAGATCACTTTTAAGTACTATTTCAGAATTTATAATGTATTTTACTCTGCCTACGGGAAACATTTTTAAACAGGATTTCTGATTGCTGAACATTCTGTTCATTAAACTCATTACCAAATGTTCATTACCAAGTTAGAAGGATGAGCTCCATTGAAGTTTCAACATACCTTAAAAGGTCATAATTACAATAAGACAGAGCAACAATCCACCAAGTAATTCAGAACTGTTCAGAAAAATCAGAACTTAACAGAAAATTCTTCACATGGTCGACACTATCCTATTATGGATATCAATGAAAACAATTGCAATATGTCACTTCCATTATATCAAAATGTTTATACTAAAATTGTTTTAGGGCTGAAAGCCTCAGACTACGAAAAAGTCACTAATCGAACAAGTTAGTGCGTAGCATCATTTTAGTTCATAGTAAATCACCGAAGTAGGTGGCATTGTTTTTGTGATATCTCATATTGTGAATGCCTTTACAACAAGTTTCCCTGATATTGCACTACTTAGAATAAGCAATGCTTTGACACTGGATTCTCGAGTAGGCAACACTTCGCCAGAGGATTCTTGGTGTAGTATCCGCCGAAAATAAGTAATGTTTGTCTTCTCCATTGGTGAAGCATTGCTTATTGGTGCAGTATCAGGGCAATTCGTTGTGAAGGCATTCACAATGTAACAAAAACAATGCTATTTCACCTGCTTCTGTGGTTTACTATGAAATAAAACGATGCTTGGCACTAACTTGTTCGATTACCAAAATGTTTATACTGTTTAATATTTTTTTTAATATTAAAAATAAAGAATTTCTATATATAAAAAACATTAAGTGGGAATACATCATTATAATAATATACTGTGTGTTCTTTATCACAAACTTTTTATGCAGGAAAACTTTTTACCCGGGAAACTCCTTACGCGAGAAAATAATACATTAAAATATTTAGAGGTGAAATTGGGGCTTAAGAAACCAAACCTAGTATAGGGGAAAACTTCTTATGCAGGAATTTCTTATCTGGGTTCTACTGTATTTTCCTTTATTTTAAGAAAATTGTAGGTAGGTAGGTAGATACTAGTATGATTTGTAGGAAGGGTATGATTCTGTTATAACAGTGCAGAGTAAAGCAGAAATTTTAGTTAACAAATGCAAAAACATACTCTTACCAAGAAAGACTTCAATTCTATGTATTAATTCTGGAAACTAGGCACCTATGAGTCATCCCAATTTAAGTGTTTAAAGTAATTTAAAGGAAGTAAATGCTAATGGTACCGCGAGGCTCTTTTTGAATAATACGCACACACAGAAGGGAACATAAATTTGAATTTAAAAATGATGGAGAGGAAAGCTGAAATTTCAACTTTTTTGAGCCATAATCAGATGGTATGATGATAGGTAGAAGTGTTTCATTTGAATTTCTAAGCTGTATTCCAATGGGCATCTGTTCTGCAATTATTTGGAAACAGATAAGATAAAGCAGCACATACTCAAATATTGTTAGACTATTCATACGTTAATGGACACATTATTTGAATTTTGTTATTAGAATTTCTGCTGGCTTCAGCATTCTGCACATGACAGTCTGGAGAAGATTAAACATAAAAGGACTATACTCTTACCACTCCAGAAATTCAACTTTTTGAATTTGAGGACATAAGTAACTGTTTAGAATTCAGGCAATGGTTTACTGCACATTTTTCATTTTTTTCACTAGTGAGGAATATTTTATTGGCAAATGAGTCAATAACCCTGCAAATTTAGAAATTGATGCAATTGATAGCTGTGATTCTCTTAGAAAAAGTCAGTAGGATAGGCTGATTGTAGTTGGAAATGGATGTCTTTTAGAAAATGTTTATTTGGGAAATAAATGAAGTTTCGAGAAGCTTAGAACTTTTCATAGATAAGTTTGATTTATTTTATTTTCGGTCTGTAGAAAAAGTAGAAGCATGGAGTATGCTGCATGAATTAATGAAATTTTTTTGATATCACATAATCCTAAAAAATATTCCCAACTACTTCATATAATGTTGGCTTCCTACATAACATGGCATCCATGGAGAATATTCTAGCTAGTGACTGCTGGGAGCCTACTTAGAACCCTTCCAGTCAATAGCTGGAAGAGTAGGGTCAGTGAGATTAAACGCCAGCTGAACCAGTTGCCTTCTAGACAATTAACAATAGCTTTGTCCCAGCAGACTATCTAGTGTCTGCACTGCAAAAATTGATGTAGAGCTGTACCCTAGCTGTACAGCTTGTATCCGAGCTGTATCCTAGGTGATAGATGACACTTGTCAACCAGTGCAATACCACCATTTTGCTTATTGGAGGCTTGAAGTGGTGGAACCCAAGTTTAGTCTCCAGAGCTAAGGTAAATTGCAGCCATTATCAACCCACTGCAGGAGGGAAGCCTCTGCAACAATTCATGCTGAGGGAAATGGACCATAATATGCCATGCTGGTCCAGTGTGGGTTGGCAGATTGACCGTATTTATCAGTCAGGGGCTTGAGCCCTGGTCTATTCAAAGAGCCTGTGCTACTGCACTCCTGCTCCTGACACACTCAGCTATAGAGGTGGCTAACTTAAAGTCAACCCTTCCCCATCTCTTCCATCATTAGCATTAGCATTAGCAGAGGCATATGATGCAAGAAAGCAAGCTTATTCAGCATCAGCCAAAAAAAAAAAAAAAAAAACCCACTCCCATTTCACCCCTCCGTTCGTTCGAAATACCTGTCCAGTTGAGCTTTAAATTTGTTTAGGCTATCAACTTCAACAAGTGATGGAAGTCGGTTCCACCAACCAACCACCCGCTGGCCAAAGGCAAATTTCCGCACATCTATCCGACATCCGTCCTTCCTCAATTTGAATTTATGCCCTCTGAGGTGATTATTCTGAGAAAGATGAAGAATCCCATTGGCATTGAGCATGCTCAAACCATTCAAAGCCTTATACACCTCTATCAGATCACCTCGCCGGTGCCTAGTCTCCAAACTCTGTAATTTGCAAAACTTAAGCCTTTCTTCGTAAGAGCAACCCTTTGTTCCATTTACTAATCTTGTTGCCCTTCTCTGTACCCGTTCCAGCAGCTCTACATCCTTCTTGAAATGAGGCCTCCAGCCCTGTATACAGTACTCAAGATGTGGCCTTACCATTGCCTTATACAAGGGAATAATCACCTCCTTATCCCTGCTAGAAAAATTCCTGTATATCATTGACAAGACACCATGAGCTACTCTTGCAGCTCGTCTGCACTGCTCAGAGAACTTCATATCTGCCTGCACAATTACCCCCAGGTCCTTTTCATTCTCCACCACTGTCAGTGTAGTACCGCAGAGTTGATACGTTGCTCTGGGGTTACTGTTTCCCATATGCAGCACTTTACATTTGTCAATGTTAAACCTCATTTGCCACCTCTCAGCCCATCTGTTCAACCTTTCCAGATCCTGTTGCAGCAGCATAGCGTCAGTATTGTCCTTAACGACCCTGCCAACCTTTGTATCATCTGCAAACTTGGACATTAAACTTGATATCCCATCATCAATATCATTCATAAACACCGAAAACAACAACGGACCCAACACTGAACCTTGAGGAACTCCACTAATAACATTAGTCCACGTTGAGCAGTGTCCATTGATTACCACTCTGTCTTCTGCCACTCAACCATCCCCTTATCCATAGCAGCAATTTGCCTCCAATGCCACACTGCTCCAATTTGTGCAGCAGTCTTCCATGTGCAACAGTATCAAAAGCCTTTCTAAGATCCAAATATATAATATCAAAGTTATTCCCTGCATCCAGTTCTTTTGTGACTACATCATAGTATCCAATCAAATTGGTCAGGCAAGACCTGCCCTTAACAAAACCATGCTGCGTCTGAGCTATAACTGAATTCTTGTCTAGATGATCCTGCAGTGCTTCTTTAACCAGTGCCTCCATTAATTTACCTGGAACAGAAGTTAAACTAACAGGTCTATAATTACTTGTGTCAGCCTTTGATCCTCCTTTGTGAATTGGGGTTACATTTGCACATCTCCAGTCTATGGGTACCTCCCCTGAGTCCAAAGAAGCTCTCATAATTATGGCTAGGGGTTTGCATACTTCCTTTGCTGCCTCCTTTAATATAACTGGATAGATCCCATCCACCCCAGGTGCCTTTTTTATGTTTATCCTCAACAATCTCTCCTCCACTTTCCTCTCAGTTATTACAAAATCATCCAGCTCACTGCCAATGTTTACTTTACCTACATCATTCTCCTTCCTGAATAACTCCTCATGCGTGAATGTAGATGCAAAATACTCGTTTAGATTGTTAGCCACCTGAGCAGGATCCTCAACTGTTGAACCATCAATATCCAGTGGACCAATCTGATTCTTCCCTTTCCTTTTCGAGTTCAAGTATGTAAAGAACTCTTTTCTGTTTTTGTTTGCATCCTTTGCCAAGGATTTTCCATAGTCTGCCTTTGCCTGCCTAATCTCCTTTGTGACTTGGTTACAGACCAACTTATATCTATCATAGGCTTCCATGTCACCCATTAATTTGTATGTATCCCATGCATTTTTCTTCTCTGCCACATGTGTCATTAGTTCATCTGAAAACCATTTAGGCCTAAACCTTGAACAATATTTCTTAGTTGGTATGTAAAGCCTGGTAGCCTCCAAGATTAGTTCCTTGAATGCTTCCCATTTTGAGTTTGCTGTTGGTAACATCATCAGTTGGTCCCACTGTATAGAATTTAAATACTGTCTCAGACCATCATAGTCGCCTTTACGAAAACAAAAACCCTTCCCTTTACCTCTGATGGTAGTTACCTCCTTGAGTAAATCCCACTTCAACACACTGTGATCACTGCCACCTAGTGGTTCATTTATCTGCAGGTTCTTAATGCATGAAGAATCACTACTGATAATCAGATCAAGAGTATTGCTCCCTCTTGTTGCCTCACGAACATGCTGATGTAGAAAACAATCATCCAATAAATCCACAAAAGCCTTGCTAGTGTGCGAGTGACCAACCCACAAATTCCAGTCAATATCTGGGAAATTAAAGTCCCCCATTATAAGACTCTCTGATTTACTGGCCCACTCTATTTCCCTGTACAATATCTTATTATACTCATCAGAGTCATTAGGCCTATAGCACACTCCTACTCTCAATTTTGATTTCCCTATGCTTATGTCACACCAAACTGACTCGACACTGCCCTGTCCATCGATGTCGACTGGCTTCACTTCCTTGGACTTTATGTGTTTCTTAATTAATAGCATAACCCCTCCTCCCCTCCTGACCTGTCTATCCTTTCTATACACATTTCTATCCAGTTCCGCATTACTTATATCTGTGTGACACCACGTCTCTGATATCCCAACAATATCTGCCTTTGATGTTTTGAGCAATACCTCAAATTCATCAAATTTATTTACCAAACTCCTAGCATTGGTGTACACGCAGGTATACATGCACCTGTTTCTATTCTTAGCTACCCTAACACAACCCATGCGTTTACTTGTACCGCAATGTCTACCAGCAGTCTCTGAAATATCCTGCATCTTGTTTTTTAGACTTCTGCTCATTTCAATAGAAGCAGTGCAAGAATCACTTCCACCTCTGCCACTGGCTACTGTTAATCTATTAGTCCTTGTATCCCCCCCAACTAGCAGTTTTCCGACCCACCTAACACTGCCTCGACAGCATCAGCAAAAATTCTTGCACCCTTTCTATTTAAGTGTATCCCATCCCTGTAGAAGCAATCTCTCCTGTTAACAAGTACAGTCCAGGCTGAAAAAAATTCTACCCCTTGAGCCTTGCACAATCCCTCCAGGGCCGAATTGATCGACAAGGCTCTCATCATATACTCCCTCCTATCGTGTCTGGGCAGAATTGCAGACACTTTCAAGTTCAACCCTAATTCACGGCTTTTTTTCAACAGTGACCTGTACTTGCTAAGTAATTCCGCCGGTCTCCTACTCTTAATATCATTAGTGCCAACGTGTACAACTATATCACCTTTTGTGCCCTTAAAAGATGATATCCGCTCTACAACGTCATCAACCTTTGCTCCTGGCAGACATACCCTGGTCCTATGCAGTATGACTGATGACTTTTGAGGTTATGATGGATATCATGGCAAGATCCAATCTTCCTTACATTTCAAGGGTAAAGCTCTAAAACGGTGTTCACACATTGGCTGCCAAACCTATTGTATGTCAAGAATCATTATGTCAAGAATCTGGGTATATTCTTACCATGTGTAAAATTTCACTACTTCATACAGCATGAAGTAATAAAATTTTCCCACTTTTTTTTACTATTCAGTACACCATGAATTGTCAAACTAATAGAGTAAGCTTATCTGCAAAAAGATCTAAACTTCCAAAACACTTCCTAGTTCAGTTCACAAATATACATGGTCTCAGTTCTAATGTCAATGATGTCCATTTCCACTTGCAGTCTGCCAAACTTCATTTACTTCTTCTGTCAAAATCTCAGTTATCGGTTGATTCGACTACTGCTCATCTCAGTTGCCCAAATTATTCGCCATATGATTCCTTTCGCCTCATGCTGTGTTGATATAGATGGACAGTGCACTGTTGAGTCAGTTTGGTGTGACATAAGCACTGCAAAAGCAAAAATAAGAGTAGGAGTGTGTTATAGGCCTAATGACTCGAATGAGTACAATGAACAATTGTACAGAGAAATAGAGTGGGCCAGTAAATCAAAATGTCTTATAATGGGGGATTTTAACTTCCCAGATATTGACTGGAACTTGTGGGTTGGTCACTCACACACTAGTCAGACTTTTGTGGATTTATTGGATGATTGTTTTCTGCAGCAGCATGTTCGAGAGGCAACCACAGAAAGTAATACTCTTGATCTGGTTATCAGCAGTGATCATTCGTGTATTAAGAATTTGCAGATAAAGGAACCACTAGGTGGCAGTGATCACAGTGTGCTGAAGTGGGATTTACTCAAAGAGGTAACTACCGTCAGGGGTAAAGGAAAGGGTTTTTGCTTCCGTAAAGGGGAGTACAGTGGTCTCAGACAGTTTTTAAATTCTGTACAGTGGGATCGACTGACGATGTTACAAACAGTAAATTCTAAGTGGGAAGCATTCAAGGAATTAATCGTGGAAGCTACTAGACTTTTCATACCGATGAAGAAATATTGTTCAAGGTTTAGGCCTAAATGGTTATCAAATGAACTAATGAGACTCGTGACAGAGAAGAAAAATGCATGGGATGCATATAAATTATCAGGCGACGCAGAAGCCTGTAGCAGATATAAGCTAGTCTTTGTAATCAGGTCACAAAGGAGGTTCGGCAGGCAAAGGCGGATTACGAGAAATCTTTGGCAAAAGATGCTAAGAAAAACAGCAAGGATTTCTTTACTTATATAAACTCTAAAAGGAAGGGGCTGAATATGATTGGTCCACTTGACATCGATGGTTCGACTGTTGATGATCCTGCTCAGATAGCAAACAAACTGAATGAGTATTTTGCATCTACATTCACACGTGAGGAATCATTACAGTTTGAAAATGGAAGAAGGTTATCAAATTGTAGCAGTGTGCTTAATGATTTTGTAATAACTGAGAGCAAAGTGGAGGAGAAATTGTTGAAGTTAAACATAAGAAAGGCACCTGGGGCGGATGGGATCTATCCAGTTATATTAAAGGAGGCGGCAAAGCAACTAAGCAAACCCTTAGCCATAATTATGAGAGCATCCTTGGATTCAGGGGAGGTTCCCACGGACTGGAGATGTGCAAATGTATCCCCAATTCACAAAGGAGGTTCGAAGGGTGACACGAATAATTACAGACCAGTTAGTTTAACTTCTGTTCCGGGTAAAATAATGGAGTCACTGGTTAAAGATGCATTGCAGGATCATCTAGACAAGACTGCAGCAATAATTCAGACACAGCATGGGTTTGTTAAGGGAAAGTCTTGTCTGACAAATTTGATTGGTTATTATGATGTGGTCACAAAGGAACTGGATGCAAAAAATAATTTTGATATCATATACTTGGATTTCAGGAAAGCTTTTGACACTGTTGCGCATGGAAGACTACTGTACAAATTGGAGCAGAATGGTATTAAGGGTAAGTTGCTACAATGGATAAAAGGATGGTTAAGTGGGAGAAGACAGAGGGTGGTAATCAATGGGTGCTGCTCTTCGTGGACTAATGTTATTAGTGGAGTCACACAGGGTTCGGTGTTGGGTCCACTGTTGTTTTGTATATTTATCAATGATATTGATGAAGGTATATCAGGCTTAATGTCGAAGTTTGCAGATGACACGAAGGTTGGCAGGGTTGTTAATGACAGTAATGGCAGTGTGCTACTGCAACAGGATCTAGATAATTTGGGCAGATGGGCTAAGAAGTGGCAACTGAAGTTTAACCTTGACAAATGCAAAGTATTGCATATGGGTAGAAGTAACCCCAGAGAAACGTACCAACTGTGTGGTACTACACTTAAGGTGGTAGAAAATGAAAAAGACCTGGGAGTAATTGTGCAGTCAGATATGAAGTTTTCTGAGCAATGTAGACAGGCTGCTAGGGCAGGTCATGGGGTTTTGTCAATGATATATAGGAATTTTGCTAGCAGGGAAAAGGAGGTGATTGTCCCTCTGTATAAGGCAATGGTCAGGCCATGCCTTGAGTACTGCGTACAGGTCTGGAGGCCTCATTTTAGGAAGGATGTAGATTTGCTTGAGCGTGTACAGAGAAGAGCAACACGATTGGTGAGGGGAATGAAGGGATCCTCTTACCAAGAGAGGCTTAAATTCTGCAAATTGCAGTGGCTGGAGACTAGGCACCTGCGCGGTGATCTGATTGAGGTCTATAAGGCCTTGAATGGGTTGAGCACGCTGAATTCTGATGGGATCCTCCCACTTGTTCAGAATACGAACCTACGGGGACATAAGTTCAAATTAAGAAAGGATAGATGTAGAATAGATGTGCGGAAATTTGCCTTTAGCCAGCGGGTGGTTAATTGCTGGAACAAACTTCCATCTGTCGTTGTGGAAGTTGATAGGTTAAATAAATTTAAGGAGGAACTGGACAGGCAATTGGAGGGTATGGTGTGATTTTTTTTTTTTTTTTGGTTGATGCTGCATAAGCTCCTACACTTGCTTTCTTGCATCAAGTGCCACTACTACTACTACTACTACTACTACTACTACTACTACTATATATACTGTGCATATGTGCATTCCAATATTCCCTCTCAGAGACTTGGTAATTTGTAATCTCCTCTTTTTGACCTTCTCTGGCTTAAAATCTCTCTACCTCATTTTGTCAAATTCATCTGTTGTCTCTACCGTTCTCCCAACTCCACTAATCACTTGGAGCTCTTTGACTTCCTCTCTTTGCAACTTGACTTTCTCCAGTCCAACTTTCCTAATAGTGAGGTAATATTCCATGGTTATTTTAAAGTTCACAACTCCAGCTGGCTTCCGTTTTCTAGTCACACCGACCCAGCTGGTCGAGATGCTGAGTGTTCCGCAGGCTCTTTCTGTTATAACGTGTGAGCTTACCCGTGTGCTGCTGGTTCTATCTTGCTATCAATCAAAGCTCTGTGAATTACACACCTGCCAGTAAGAATGCACGCTAATATGTGTATCCAGAAAATTTGGGTTTCATATGATAGTCCAGTAGTTTGGATTAGGACAAAAACCTTGTGCCCTCAAGACTCTCTCAGACTGACACTGAGAGCAAGCTCACAGCATCGAAGATTGCATTGTGATTTCACTCAAAAATCTTTCTTTCTAATTGGATCTTTGAGACCTGCTTAACTATGGTTCATAATCAATGATCTACTCAGTGAGTTATGTGTAGCAGAGAAATGTCACTTGGCAAAATGATCAACAAAACAAGGTTTATTACACATATTAATCACAGAAATAGTTACAAAAGAACCGGTCAAAGTTTTAGCATAATTGGCAATTGATTGCTTGGAAACTAACTGAATAGCAGGTATAATCTTGCTGCTACTAGTATTACAATTTTACAGTGTTCTTCGTGTTGGCACTTCCACCATTACTCTCATGTGTATTCACAATGGCTGGATCGGTCATACCATACAACTATTCTACTGTTAGAATAAGGTTATATGTCAACTTGACAATTATAATTAGTATTTTTGACAACTAGGTCATTAAGTCTCCTTATCTGTTAAATTCTAATTACTAAAAGTAGATAAAAAATTGTCAGAATGTGTCTATGAGAAGAGAGGTCAGTGGGTATGGATAAATTAAAGGTGGGAGAGTAGGATTAACTTGATAGGAGTAGTTGGTTCTTAAAAAGGCTAGTCAACCTACCCACAAATTGTCATTCTTCTTTGACACTTCTGGCTTCGACTCTTTGCTCCATAAGTATGGTTTTGGGGATATCTGCTCAATTGACAAGATCTGCGATCTTCCTCAGTTTTCTTTATCTGGCGCTCTTTAAGGCTCTCTAGAAAAACTCTTCAAATTCCGTAAACTCTTGAATCTAATCAGTGACTTCCAAATCTCTTCTCACCACTCTGAACACTCCAAAATCTACCGAAAGAAGTCCTTTGGGTAGATTTTGGATCCTTCAAAATACACTCAAAGACTCCCACAACTCGGAATCCTCCGAAATCTACCCAAGTTTCCCATGACCTTTTCTGATTTCACGGGTTAATTATGTGGGGCAAAGAATTACACTTAGGGACTGTCAACTTTTGGGATTTGACACTACTAAAAATGATATGTTATATGTAGAAGGGAAATCTCATATTTGTGTAGGGCAGTATCTTTTGTTTTACAATCGCGGTCATCGAACATAAATCAATACACTTTTACATATAGAATTTTGAAATGACAGTCAATGTTTATCGGACTTGATTGCATAAGATATTATGTCTCTTGTTCTGCTTAATCACTTTTCTCTGACAAAAGTCGCGTTCTCCCCTCATCATTCTTGGGGCTATTATGTGTTCGCTGCCTGCCTACCTGCTATCGGGAGAAGGACCTGACATCACTAATTGACTGGACACTTAACGGAGGTATAATGTTTCAACGACCGCATCCCCTGGGGCGGTGCTGGTTGCACATGCAAAAACAAAAGTGAAACGGAACTAATTCCAATGGAGTAACGCTGCGTTAGTTATACAGGCCACGGAAAAAGTATGGGCACTTTGAGGAATAAATGCTTCTTAAAAGTGAACGAAAGATTGTTCATTTACCTACAAGAATACTGGACAATCCTAACCATACAGCTAACATGCTTGATCTTTTCTCACAAACAACCCTTCTAAGTACATGTCAAAGTGAGTGGTCCTTTAGGCACTTCAGATCACAACTTGGTGATTCTCTGTTCTCCAATGAAGCCTTTATCTCATGACTATTCTCAACCTCGTATTGTTTGGCATTACAAGAATGCAAAATGGGATGACTTGTGAGTTTTCTTTTCTTCTTTTCTTTTGTCAGATTACGGTTTCAAAACTTCTGATGTCAATGTTTCCTCAGATCGTGTCAGTGAAATAATTCTTGTAGGAATGGAATCCTTTATTCCTCACTCCACTTTAAAATCTTGTCCTTTATCTAAACTTTGGTTTTCCAATAAATGTGCTGAGACTGTTCAAGAGAAGAATGTTGCATATCATAATTGGCTCGTTTCCAATTCTTCAGTTTCATTTTCTGCCTACACCAAAGCCCGCAACAATTGTAAAGCCCGTATTAATTAGTCCAAACTAGATTTTGAAGAATGCTTGCCTACCTAATGGTAGGCAAGCATTCTGGTCTCTTGCCAGAATGGTTCTGTTGTCACTGCAGCCAAGGATAAAGCTGACCTGGTAGCATCCCATTTTTCTTCCAACCCATGTATTAATGATCTTGGTAAAACACCTCCCACCATTCCCAGCATGCTCCATTCAATGCCTCCTGGGGTCTTTCCTCAGAAGGATGTCAGAAGGATTTTGACGAACCTTGATGCTAAGAAAGCTCCAAGTCCCAATGATATTTCTCCACTTGTTCTCAAAACCCGTGCTCCTGAACTTACCCCTGTTCTTTGCTGCCTTTTTTTCACTTTCTTATTCCAAACGTGTTTTTCCTTTTTCTTGGAAATTTGTTCATATTCAGCCAGTTCCTAATATACTTCTACTCTTTCTAAGGTAATTGGAAATCAATTAATTGCCATTAAACTTCTTTGAAACCCTCCATCTGATCAAAGATCGCCAGTATGGATTCTACCAATGTCGATCCACTTGTGATATTCTGGCTTATGTTACCCATTTATGGACAAATTCAATGGAAAAGTTTGGTGAAACACAAGCAGTTGTTCTTGACATCTGAAAGCTCATGTGTGGCATAAAGGTCTTCTAAACAAGCTTCCATCTTATGGTTTGTCAACTGTGTTTTGTAATTGGTTATCAAGTTTTCTCTCTGACCACTCACTGAGGGTGATGGTAGATGGCTGTCTGCCTTCTAACGTCTCCACTAATGGCGGTGTCCCCCAAGGTTGTGTTTGGCATAAAGGTCTTCTAAACAAGCTTCCATCTTATGGTGTGCCAACTGTTTTTAGTAATTGGTTATCCAGTTTTCTCTCTGATCGCTCACTGAGGGTGATGGTAGATGGCTCTCTGATGGCGGTATCCCCCAAGGTTCAGTTCTTTCCCTCACGCTTTTCCTCTTGTATATTAATGACCTTCTTCTATTGACTGGAAATTCTATCCATAGTTTTGCCAGTTCAAGAAACCTTGCCTTGCTCAATCAGCTTAAATTTCTCGAACATCCGTTACCATTTCCTTAAATGCCGATCTCCAAGTAATTCTCCAGTGGGGCAAAGAAAACGTAATTGATATCAATCTTTCTAAAACTCAGTGTTGTGTTATATCTCACAGAAAGGATTATTCTGCTCCTATGCTTATCTTTGATGACACTTCAATTTCTAGGCACGATGATATATCTCTTTTGGGGATTACTCTTACTACTAATCTCTCTTGAAACAACCACATTACAAATATTGCTTCCTCTGCATTCCAAAAAATTTGGTTTTCTCTTTCACTCTTGGCATTACTTTTCTTCCAAACAGCTGTTCACTCTCTAAAAATTGCAAATCCACCCTACCATGGAATATTGTTCCCATATCTGGGGCTGTCCCCCTGAAACCTCTCTCAGGCTTCTAGATTCCATTCAGAAGAGGGCAGTTAGGTTAATTAATGACTAATCTCTAACAGAGTCTATCAACTCACTGTCTCATAGATGTAATTCTGTTTCTGCTGCATGCCTCTTCTATAGATACTTCCATGGGCACTGTTCTTCTGAATTGGCTTCTATAATTCCCGCTCTCTCTTTCAAAATAGTCCGAACACGTGCCCCCACTAGCCAACATCCATTTACCATCCAACTTCAAACTCACAGAACCAACTTTTTCATCTTCCTCATTTATTCATTCAACTGCCATTTTCTACCTTCCTTCATATGTATTTTCTGAAAATTACAGTCTACAGAAGTTCAAATCTAATTCAACAAATATCTTCTTTCATCTTCTCAGCCTCCAACACAAGCATGGTACTAAGTACTATAGGTTCTAATACCTCTTGGGTTTTTGGTTTTCATTCAAAAAAAAAAAATCCCTTGAAATGTAAATTGATATGATGTCTTTTACTTCTTCAGAAGACATCACTTGTAATTCATAATGGAAGAGGTTATGTTTTCTCAGGCGGCTTTCTTCTGGAGAGTACATATATATTTTACCACTTCAAGCCTCTAGTAAGCTAATCAGTTTTAGTGCATCAGGTGATGAGAGTCATCTAGTATTTTCGGGTGACACTGGCACTCCTCTGTGTTTTGTGGATATAACACCTTGACACCTGCTTATGTTTGTTCATATCTAGCTCTTCCCCTCTATTGTACTAAGTTCATTATTTCAGGCCTTATATATTGGGGGAATATACCCACAGTTACTGACAGTCATCCAATCATGAAGATACAAGTTAAGGATTTGGTTTTCATAGAATGACTAGAATACACTGAAATTAAATTCACATGATAAGTGGTGCCCAGATTTTGGATCCATCAGTGTTTTTGCCTGTCACCACCAAATACGGAGGATGCGGAAAGGTCAGGGAATGACCACCGCATATTCCCGGAGCAATATGGCCTTAGTTGCTAATGCTCCTAAAAAAAAAAAAAAAAAAAAAACCAAAACAAAACAGTGTTTTTGACTCTCTTCATGCTGTGTCTATCCAGTTATATCTGTAAGAATGTTTGCGATAAGCTTTTGGATAAAAGCAATATAATAGATATTATTTTGCTTTGGTCCTTTAGGGGCTGGAGCCAATGCAGTACAGAAATCAAACATTGTCAAGCAGCCATGTTGGATGGTGGTTAAAGAAATGATTGCTTGTTGTGAAACAATAATATAAAGCCTTTAATTTTTTGTTGAAATTTTACTATGGAGAATTTTAACAACTATAAATGGCTGAAGTCCACAGCTGAACTACTTTATTGTAAAGATAAACGGTCGGCTTAAATTAACTGAACATGTACTATCTGCAGAAACACTGACTCCAAAAAATCTGTAAAAAGGTCTGTATCATTAACAAAATGTGACTATACATATCAGTTTGTATGGACTATACATATCAGTGACTATACATATCAGTTTGTATGGGATAGTACTGCTTTCAGGCACTTGACTTGGCATCCTGAAGAGTTAAGTGAAATATCAAATACAGTAAGTTCCTGACTTACATAAGCAAAAGTTATGTAAATTCGGACTTATGTTCACTCAAATTTTTTTTTTTTTTTTTTTTTAGGATTGTAAAATTTAAAACAGTAAAAAAAAAAAAAAAAGCAATCTATAATGCTTCTCTACTGTTACTTATTAACAGTGGTGCCCACTGAAAATAACTAACAGTAGTCTTCTCTACTAGAGAAGCATTACTTATTCAAAGTAATGCAATACCTGGATGCACTACTTCGAATAAGTAAGTAAATAATAAAAAATATATATCTCGTTGTGAAGGTAGTCACAATAACGCTTCCCTAGTAGATGAATAAGTAGGTGACTCTTCTCTAATAGACGAATAAGTAATGCTTCTCTAGTCGAAGAATAAGTAACACTTCTCTACTAAAGAGACAACTAATGCTACTTATTCTCAGTGGTGCCCACTGAGAATAAGTAACATTAGTTGTCTCTAGCAGAGAAGCAGTATCTTGTTGTTGAAGGTAGCCACAATATGCGATACAGTTAAAAACAATGCCTTTACACCTCATACGTAGTTTAATATTATGGTATACAGAGTTAAGAAGAATATTAAATCTAAGACAGAGCATCCGATTGACTTGGGTGACGAGTGCAATGTAGAGTCAGTTTGGTGATATCTAAGCACTGGGAAAACAAAATTGAGACTAGGAGTGTGTTATATGCTTAATGAGTATACCAAACGGCTATACAGGGAATAGAGTGGCCATCAAATCAGAATGACTCATAATGGAAAATTTTAACTTTCCCGATATTGACTGGAATTTGTGAGTTGGTCACTCACATACTACCAAAACGTTTGTGAAAACTGTCTTAATTAAAGACATAGTGTGGGGGGTGGAAAATTCAATTTTTTTGGGGGGGGATAGAATTTAATTAATAAATCTCTTTAATCTTTCAGACCCACCTCTCTTAAATTTGTATTTCCCCGTTTATTTTCCCCCTAATTTACCCCCTCCCACATTAACACCTGACTTGTATATTGCACAGAAGATCACAGATTCTGGGGGAATAAAAGTTCGTGTATGTCTTTTTTTTTTTTTTTTTTTTTTATGAGAACCCCAAACACGAGAGGTATTATAACCTAATTTGCAGAATTTAAGCCTTTCTTCAAAAGAGCACCCCTTTGTTCCTTTCACCAATCTTATTGCCCTTCTCTGTACTTGTTCTAGCAACTCTACATCATTTCTAAAATGAGCAGGTATAATCTCCCATGATGAGATTATAGCTGCTTCCAGGAGATCATCTAATTTTTTTTTTTTTTATGTAAACCCCAAACACAACAGGTATTAGAACCTATAGTACTTAGTAGAGTGCTTGGGCTGGAGGTTGAGAAGACGAAAGAAGATATTTGTTGACATTGGACTTGAACTTCTGTAGACTGCAATTTTCAGGAAATACGTATGAAGGAAGGTTGTTCCAGAAAACGGCAGTTGAATGAATAAATGAGGAAGATGAAAAGTTGGTTCTGTGGGTTTGAAGTTGGACAGTAAATGGATGTTGGCTGGTGGCGGCACGTGTTCGGACTGTTTTGAAAGAGAGAGAGGGAATTATAGAAGCCAATTCAGAAGAACAGTGCCCATGGAAGTATCTGTAGAAGAGGCATGCAGCAGAAACAGTGCGTCTATGAGAAAGCGAGTGGAGAGACTCTGTTAGAGATGAATCATTAATTAACCTAACTGCCCTCTTCTGAATGGAATCAAGAAGCCTGAGAGAGGTTTTGGGGGCACCACCCCAGATGTGGGAACAATATTCCATGGCAGGGCGGATTTGCAATTTATACAGAGTGAGCAGCTGTTTGGGAGAAAAGTAACGCCGAGAGCAAAAGAGAAAACCAAGTTTTTTAGATGCAGAGGAAGCAATATTTATAATGTGCTTGTGCCAAGAGAGATTAGAAGTCAGGGTAATCCCCAAAAGAGATATATCATTTTGCCTAGAAATCGGAGTGTCACTGAAGATAAGCATAGGAGCAGAAGAATCCTTTTTGCGAGATATAAGACAAGATTGAGTTTTAGAAGGGTTGAAATCAACTAAGTTGTCTTTGCCCCACTGGAGAATTACCTGAAGATCGGCATTTAAGGAATTGGCAGCAGATTTTCGAGAAATTGAAGCCGATTGAGCAGAACAAGATTTCTCAAAATGGAAAGTTGAATGCAATGTGCTATCATCGGCAAAACTATGGATAGGATTTCCAAGTCAATGGAAGAAGGTCATTGATATACAAGAGGAAAAGAGTGGGGGAAAGAACTGAACCTTGGGGGACACCGGCATTAGTGGAGAAGTTAGAAGACAGAGAGCCATCTACCATCACCCTCAGTGAGCGATCAGAGAGAAAACTGGATAACCAATTACTAAAAACAGTTGGCAAACCATAAGATGGAAGCTTGTTTAGAAGACCTTTATGCCAAACACGATCAAAAGCCTTTGAGATGTCAAGAGCAACTACTTGTGTTTCACCGAACCTTTCCATTGAATTAGTCCATAAATGGGTAACATAAGCCAGAATATCACCAGTGGATCGACACTGACGGAATCCATACTGGCGATCGTTGATCAGACAGAAGGTTTATAAGTAGTTTAAGAGTTGGCGGTTAATTGATTTCTCCATTACTTTAGAAAGAGTAGAAGTAATTGCAATGGGACGATAATTGGATGGGAGGGATTTGTCACCCTTTTTAGGAACTGGCTGGATATGAGCAAATTTCCAAGCAGAAGGAAAAACACCTTTGGAATAAGAAAGTGAAAAAAGGCGGCAAAGAATAGGAGTAAGTTCAGGAGCACAGGTTTTGAGAACAAGTGGAGAAATACCATCAGGACCTGGAGCTTTCTTAGCATCAAGATTCATCAAAATCCTTCTGATATCCTTTTGACGGAAGACCACAGGAGGCATTGAATGGAGCGTGTTAGGAATGGTGGGAGGTGTTTTACCAAGATCATTAATACATGAGCTCAAAGAAAAATGGGATGCTAGCAGGTCAGCTTTATCCTTGGCTGAAAAGTGACAACAGAACCGTCTGGTTTGGACAGAGGTGGGAGCAGAGATGGGCAAAAGTTGCGGCCAATAGCTTTGGCAAGAGACCAGAATGCTCGGCTACCATTAGGGCAAGAAGTAAGTTTTCTACTCTTAGCCTGTTCAAACTCTAGTTTGGACTGATTAATAACTGCTTTACAATTGTTGCGAGCTTTGGTGTAGGCAGAAAATGAAACTGAAGAATTAGAAACAAGCTAATTACGATATGCAACGTTCTTCTCTTGGACAGCCTTAGCACATTTATTGGAAAACCAAGGTTTAGATAAAGGACGAGATTTTAAAGTGGAGTGTGGGATAAAGGATTCCATTCCTGCAAAAATAATTTCACTGACACGATCTGAGCAAACATTGACATCAGAAGTTTTGAAGCAGTAATCAGACCAAGAAAAAGAAGAAAAGAAGTCTCGCAGGTCATCCCATTTTGCATTCTTGTAATGCCAAACAATACGAGGTTGGGAATAGCCATGAGATAAAGGTTCCATTGGAGAAGAGGCAATCACCAAGTTATGATTTGAAGTGCCTAAAGGACCTCTCACTTCAACCTTGTACTTAGAAGGGTTGTTTGTGAGAAAAAGATCAAGCGTATTGGCTTTATGATTAGGATTGTCCGGTATTCTTGTAGGTAAATGAATAATCTGTGCTAGCTCATTAGTAATTGTAAAAGCCTCAGCATCTCGACCTGCTGGGTCGGTGTGACTAGAAAATGGAAGCCAGCTGGAGTTGTGAAAGTTAAAATCACCAAGGAAAATTACCTCACTGTTAGGAAAGTTGGACTGGAGAAAGTAAAGTTGCAAAGAGAGGAAGTCAAAGAGCTCCAAGTGATTAGTGGAGTTGGGAGGACGGTAGAGACAACAGATGAATTTTACACAATGAGGTAGAGAGATTTTAAGCCAGAGAAGATCAAAGAGAGGAGATTCCAAATTGCCAAGTCTCTGACAGGGAATATCAGAACGGACATATGCACAAGTACCACCTTTGAGGCGAAAGGAATCATACAGCAAATAATTTGGACATCTGAGATGAGCAGTAGTTGAATCAACTGATAACTGAGATTCAGTCAGAAAAAGTACATGGGGTTTGGAAGACTGCAAGTGGAAATGGACATCGTTGAGATTAGAATTGAGACCACGTATATTTGTGAAATGAATTAGGAAGGCCTTGGGAGGTTTAGATCTTTTCGCAGATAAGCTTGCTCTATTATTTTGACAATTCATGGTGTATTGAATAGTAAGAAAAAGTGGGTGGGACATGCTGTATGAAGTAATGAAATTTTTGGATATGGCGTACATGTGGTAAGAATATACCCAGATCCTTGACATAACGTGGCCTCGACAATGCTCCCCGCATACACGCTACTCGGACTCCCTCCAGTCACTATCTGGCAGAGTAGAGGTAGCAAGATTATACACTAGCTGATCCGGAAGCTTCCTAGAGAGTTACCAATAGGTTCAGTCCGGTGTACTAACTAACCAGCGGTCGGCCTGCGAACACCGTTTTAGAGCTGTACCCTCGAAATGTAAGGAATATTGGATCTCACCATGACATTCATCATAACCTCAAAAATCATCAATCATACTGCATGATGGAAGAGATAGGGAAGGGTTGGCCGGAACTTAGCTCTAGAGACTAAACATGGGTTCCACCACTTTAAGCCTCCAATAAGCAAAGTGGTGGTATTTCACCGGTTGATGAGAGTCATCTACCACCTAATACTGCCTGGTAACATAGAGGGGCGGCGTTCCTCCATGTGGTGTGGGCGCCACACCTGACCCCTGCTTACGTTGGTTCACACCTGGGTGGTCACCCACCATGTACTTGTGCATGAAGGTTATACCCAGGATTACTAACAGTTCCACCATCGTGAAGGTGCAAACAGAGGATTTGGCTGTCATAGACCGTCCGGACTTCGCCGAAATTGGGTCCACTTTGACTTGAGTGTCACCCGAATATCAGTTCCATCAGCGTTTTAGACTCCCAGGTAGAAAAGAACAGCTTGTCTGGCATATCTGAGAGAATGTCTATGACAACCTCAAGGACCAGCCAGTCTCCTCTGGACTGGCTGAGTATTCAGAATGACTCATACTACACTTGATAAACATATACAATATTGTTTATTCACAGTATATACATTAAAAGAATATATATCATACATCAACAATTGGTATTATGTTAATTAATAGCATTATATGTGTGCTAAGATGTAATGATAATCACAACTCATATATCATTTCTCTTCATGTCTTTCTGCCTTTTCTCCTTCTGGTGTAGTTTACATCTCATAACATTCTCTTGTCTTCTAACAATTAAACTTCCCAACTGGGATTACAGCAGTGAGCATAACACCTATATGTGTATTTTCCCAGATTTATAAATCCCCACTATAATCTTTCTTTAATTATCCCTTCCAAAATAATTACATGTGCATAGAACATAATCTCAACTTAAAACACACTAGTCTCGAGTACATACATCTAAATCTTCCTTGCTTAATAAACTTATCTTTGTAATGAAATACATATATCTATATCTTATGAACTTTTTCTTTCCTTTTATGCTAAACAATACCAAATCTACTATCAACTAAATAAAGACATTTCCTAAAGTCCTTTCCCTCGATTCAAGCTTAAAACTACTATCTGGTACTTACATAACACTTAGGGGATCACTCTTTACACAACCTTTTTTCTCAGGTCAGGGGCGGCCATCATCATCAATATAGGGCATCATCAGACTCCTACTGAAATCAGTCATCGGCTAAGGAACTGCTGCTCATCTACAGGAATTCTCCTTCGTTCAGGAACTCTCTTTTCTCTATAAATGAGTTGCTCTGGCCTGCTTTGGGCATCTGATCAGCTCGACGATACTGGGGTGCAATAAAATTATCAGAACTCTCCTTACTGCTCTATCGAGAAGCCAGACTGTATAACTCTTCCTTATCTTTCTATACCGAGACTTTTCGATTCTTATCACTCAGCTCCAACATATGCGTTTCCATCTTTCGTTGGGCATCTCCTTCTTATTTCTACATTGCGGCTGACCTCTCCCAGGACTTGCCTAACGAATTGTCTTTGCGACAAACTGCTTCAATTTCCACTACCACATTCCAGCGATTCTCCTGGCACTTCTCGGGATTTCTTTCTGGCCGCACATCACTCAGGCCCACCCACAGGAACTCTCCAAAACTCCCAAAAACTCCCAAACTGTCAAAAACTGAAACTGTCCATCTCCTTTTGTTTCAGCCACCCCTTCTATTCTGATCCAATCGCAGTTCGTTCTTCATCATCTCTATATTCTCATTTGCTCTCTCCCACTTCCTCCGTTTTCTTGGCCCTTCCCTTTCCTGGGGAAACATCCGAGTTCTCGAAATTTCTAGAAGCTTCGATAAACTTCCGGAAGTCTAGAAATTTCTTCATATCTCCTTGTGATCATCCCGATTCACTTACCGCTATTAGTACACTCTGTTTTTTCTCTACCGCTCCTTGAAATCAGTAAGTGTTCAAGGAGTCGGTTTGTTTTATCCCAGCGGCTAGCCATTTCCATATGGTGTATGCCGCATCCAGGGTCCCTCCACCCTCTTAGTCTTTAAAATTCTTCCTCTCCACAAGGGGGGGGAGTCGGTTCCCTTGTTCTTTTCTTCCAAAGAGCTGCTCACTTTCTGTTTATAGCGACTTGAACTGCCCCTACGTTGCCCCCATTGTACTTTTGTGCCCTGTCCAGCTACCCCCGTTGTTACGCTAATCCTCCCCTACTTAACTGTATGGTACAGAGCGATCGCAATCTAAGCTGCAAACCATCCTATGTAAATAATATTATTTAATATATACATATTTTTTCTTGTTATGTTATAATATTTATAACATAACATTTCTTAGGATAAGTGTAAGAATTTGGTTCTTACAATAGCTAATGTAAAGGGAAAGGCTTTTGCTTTCATAAGGCTGACTACAGATGTATCAGATAGTTGTAATCAAAGAAGCTACTAGGGTTTTTATACCAACAAAGAAATACTGTACAAGGCTTAGACCTAAATGGATGTCAGATTAGCTCAGGGCTGCCAGATTTCAAATTAGGTCTCGCGAGACAAAAATGAAAAAAATTGCAGCAATTTTTCTTAAGAAAATTTTTTCACAATTAACGATTTTGACATATCATTTTTAATTTCTAAACTTCATTTTGGCCATGTAAAAAAAAACAAAAATAATTGAGTTAAATTTTTATTTATACTATATAATCCTAAAAATTATTCAATATTTATCACTTGATTTCATTTCATTAAGAATGACTAAACTTTGACTTTTTTTAAAAAAAATTGGAATTCTGAACAGTTCATTCTGAAATTCTGTTTTATCATAAACTCGGCCTAAATTTTTTAGAATCAACCTATTTCTATCTTTACGCCAAGCACTCGTCATTAGACTAAAAATCCTTTCAGATGTTGCATTTGCATGCGGAATAGAGAAAATGTATTCGATAATTTTTAAAAATTGTGGAGAAGAATTTTTTTTAAAAAACAAACCCATCTTTGATCACACAGTAATTGCCTTTCAATATCCGTTATATTTGCCATAAATCTTTTTAAGAAGGTATATTCTTCAAACAGCAAATCTTGATCTATTTCTATTTTAAATGTGTTAATGATTTCTACGATTTCATGAAATGCTGGTATGCTATGCAAAGATAAGTTAGAGAGAATTCTATATGTGTGGTCATTGAAATTAAACCATTTCTCTATCTATTTTATAGCCATATCAAAAAAATTTTTGTTTCCATTTTAACCGTTTTGAAGCATCTTGGTTATCACAGTTTTGGATAATTTCATGAATACTTGCTCCATAATAACATTCATTCTTATGCTCAATCAAGGACTGCCTTACATTATTCATAATTGAATATATTTAAACAATCGTAACATTACTACCTTGGAGTTTTTTTAGCGCTGGTTGAAATATTGAACATAGACATTCTTTACAAATATTACATATGCCTCATGAAGCTCATGTTCAAAAAAAATGTCTCAATATAGGTGCTATGTTATTCTTGCTCACAAAATACAATTTAATAGGTGCAAAATTGGTCAATAGTCGCTCAATAGCTGGTAAAAGAGTCAGCCACCTTGTTGGTATATGCCGTAACATTTCATTCCATTCTGTTTTTGTCCATTTGAAAAAGTCTTTTAGTTCATCGTCTTTTTTGTTGAAGAGCTAAATTCATTAAATATTTTAATAACAATAGATTCTATATCAATACTCAAACAATTGCAAGCTCTCTTAGCAGTGTTATGCAGAATGTGCAAATTACAACCAGCAGGTAATATTTTTTCATAAAATTTTTTTAATGCTATTTTTCTTGCCAAAATTAATATTGGCATTATCTGCTCCATATGCAGTAATGTTTTTGGGAGATAACTCATTAAATGTAAGCTGCTGGATGAGAGCATTTGAAATAGTTTCAGTATCTTCTGGTTCTAACCAAATGAATGATATCAAACCAGTTTTTACACCATGGTTTTGGTCAAAATATCTCACAAACTAGAGATACACCTAGCTTAGACGCACCAGACAGCACTGACATTATCTCCGTAGCTGAGTGGGCAGGAGCGAGAGTGCAGTAGCACACGCTCTTTGAGTAGACCGGGGTTCAAACCCCTGACTACTGAATACGGTTGATCTGCCAACCCGCACTGGACCAGCGTGGGAGATTATGATCCATTTCCCTCAGCATGAATTGTTGAGGAGGCTTCCATCCTGCAGTGGGTTGATAATGGCTGCACTTTACTTTTACTTTTTTTTTTTTTTTAGATTGCAAATGTCTACTTATGTCGTTTTCACCACTGTGACTAATTGTGAAAATGAAATTGTTGCATGTAGAGCATTTTGCACTATGATCGTCTCTACTGCAACTAATCCAACTATACCTTTTTTCTCAATCTGCATTATAGTGAACCAACCGTCTTCTTTTCTTTTCCAGAATTTTCAAACTACTTTCACCATCTGACATTTTGAAGGCTAGAATAAATTGATATTTTAAATACAACCCGTTCATTTTAATTTTTAATTTAATAAGACAAATTCAAACAAAAATTAAATGAAATTTACGTTATATAGGTAACAATTCTTACAGCAGCTGAACTGATTAGACAGATGTCAAAATAATTTTTATTCTTTTTATAAATGAAAGATAAACACACACACTCGAGATACACCTAGCTTAGATGCACCAGACAGCACTGACATCGTTGATCACACTATTTATGCAGACGCTTATTGTCTAAAAATCCCTGAGCGGCTCGAGGGGATTCCCGTACATCTAATGCGTCCCGTGAGCATTAGCGTGCAACTCACCCGCCAGTGTCCGAAATTCATACATATTAGGAAAGAAATACATTTCATAACAGCATCCATCAGTTTTTATGGCATTATTTTATTATTTTACAGTCAAAATCTGTTAATTTTTTACCTGCAGGACATTTAAATGTTTATGCGGGGCATGGGACAAATCACTTTTGTAGGGGACTGTCCCACGCATTGGGTGAATATAAATTAGTTTATAATCAAGTCACAAAGGAGGTTAGGCAAGATAAGGCAGATTATGAGAAGTTTCTGGAAAAGAATGCAAGGAGAAACAGCAAAGACTTCTATGCTTATATTAACAGTAGAAGGTGTTGAATCACATTGGGTCACTTGATGTCTATGGGTTAACTGTTGGGTACCATGTTCAGGTTGCAGACAAATTGAATAGGTATTTTGCATCTACATTTGCAAATGAATAATTCTTTAGGGAAGGGGATACCAGAAGTTTATCAAACTCTAACGAGGAGCTAAATGACTTTGTGATAACTGAAAGGAAAGTGGAAGAGGGAGAAATTGTTGAGGATGGACCTCAAAAAGGCACCTGGGGTGGATTAAATCTATCCAGTTATATTAAGAGAGGCAGCAAAGGAGGTAAGTAAACCCTTAGCCATAATTATTAGAGCATTCTTGAATTCAGGGGAGGTCCCTGTGGACTGGAGATGTACAAATATATCCCCAATCAATAAAGGTGGGCCCAAAGGCGATATGAGTGATTACAGACCTGTTAGCTTAACATCTGGTCCTCAGAAAATAATGGAATCACTGGTAAAAGAAGAAATGCAGGACCATATGGACAGGCATGCAATTATACTGTAATCACAGCATTGATTTTTTAAGGGACAGTCTTGTCTAACCAATCTTATAGATTGCTATGATGCAGTGACCGAGGAACTCAATTAAAAAAAATAATTTTGTTATCATATACAGTAAACCCTTGCTAATCCAGATTTATTGAGAGAAGCCATCTGGATTAAGTGATAACCCGGATTAGTGAGGCAAAAGATAGCCTTAAAAGAACAAAAACTTAGAACACAAATAAACGGAAAATTTAACGAATAAAATGTAGCTAGTGCTGATGAAAAAAAATATTAAAATATCACTATAGAGCCTTTATTTAAAAACTATAAAAAGACAATACATTTATCAGGTGGTGCTGGCATTGCACACCAACACCACTTGATCATTGCTGTGAGTACCAGTTAATAAAGCTTCTTCCAGCAACACTTCTTTTGTCTTTTTTAATGTCTGCCTATTTCATACACTGCTTTTATCACTTCCCACATTGAATTTTAAAGAAAACGTCTTTATAGATTCTTTTTGTTTTTTAATATCTGACATAGTCTATTGGCCATTACCAAATCCTTCATTAATTTTTTTTTCCAGGAACACCATTTTCAAGTTATTCTATCACTTTGAGCTTGTTAATGATAGTTAAAGTAACATGTTTTCTTTTTATTCCACTTTTCAATTCTTTAGAACCCATAATTATATAAAATATGTTAACTTATGTACCTATATACGTATAAAGAAGTACGCAAATGAAGCGATATAAGCATTAACATCTGTCCGACTCAGACAGAGTCAACAACGATACTGAACAACATGCAAGACAATGTAATGTATGTTCCATCTCTCTCTCTGCACAGTCAGAGTGACTCATCTGCTTTCCTAAATCCTGTCTTTCAAAGTACTCAACTGTGAACAGAATTTTTCATATTTTGATCTGGATTAATTGCTGTAACCAAATTAGCAAGGGTTTCCTGTACTTGTATTGCAGGAAGGTTTTTGATACTATTGTGTATAAAAAATGCTTTACAAACTGGAGCAATGTAGTATTAAGGGCAACTTACTGCTATAAAGGAAAAGGGGTTGTTAAGTGGAAAAAGACAGAATCAATGGACACTGCACTCTTCGTGGACTAATGTAATTAGTGGAGTTTCCCAGGGTTCAGTGCTGGGTCCATCTTTATTTTCAATATTTGTCAATGATATGGTCCACTTTGGACCATCTTATTAGATTGGAAGCATCCATCCGGGATGCTTTCCTAAAACGCGAACACTTGGTGTCGGTGTTCTTTGACATGGAGAAAGCGTATGACACAACTTGGAGATTTGGCATCTTAAAAGATCTGCATAGCCTTGGCCTTAGGGGGCAACTCCCCATTTTTATTAAAAACTTTTTAGCCAATCGATCTTTCCAAGTTCGTGTGGGATCCTCACTCTCTCGTTCCTTCAGCCAAGAGGAGGGAGTACCACAAGGATCAGTATTAAGTGTCACGCTTTTTGCCATCAAAGTCAATTCCATCACAGAACAACTTCCTCCAACTGTAAACTGTGCCCTCTGTGTTGATGACTTTAGCATATTTTGTCAGTCATGCAACATGAGGGTTATTGAAAGACAACTGCAGAAAGCCATTGATCGCCTTAATTCCTGGGCACTTGCTAATGGCTTCAGGTTCTCGCCAGAGAAGACCATTTGCGTACACTTTTTTCACAAGTGTAATCTTCATCCTGAACCTGAATTAAGGCTCGGACAAAATGTTATTCCAGTAGTGTCAGACACAAAATTCTTGGGACTTGTGTTTGATAAAAAGTTGACCTTTCTCGAACATATTCGTCAACTTCGTACAAAATGCATGAGGGAACTAAATATTCTCCGCTCTCTCTCCTCCACGTGTTGGGGAGCAGATCGATGCACCCTACTACGGCTTTACCGTGCACTTGTACAACCCAAATTAGACTACGGGGCCGAGGTATACTCCTCAGCCAGAGACAGTGCCCTTCGATGGCTTGATCCTGTCCATCATCAGGCCATTCGTATCGCTACTGGAGCATATCGCACATCTCCTGTCCAGAGCTTATACGTCGAAGCAAACAAACCATCATTATCCCTTCGACGTAAGCAGTTGTCTTTAAACTATGCTTTAAAGTTGAAATCCCTGCCAGACCATCCTACGTGGACATCTGTTTTTGAGCCACATTGGGAAAACTTGTACAATACCCGTAAGACTGCCAACCGACCTTTTGGCATTCGTGTCCAAGAGCTACTCAGAGAGTTTAACATCATGGTAGACAAGGTTGAACAAACACGGAAAGAAATTCTTCCACCCTGGCATGCTCATCCCCCACCGTGCGACTTTTCCCTTAAGAAATGGGTAAAGTCTGAGACCTCATCATCTATCTACCAGCAGCTCTACTCTGCACACCAAGCTGAGCACTCAGACTTCCTGCCCGTTTACACAGAAGGCTCGAAGTCTGAATCGTGCGTAGGATCTGCTGCTGTCTTTCCGGACTCTATAATATCTCAGCAGATTCCTCCTGAATCCAGCATATACACTGCAGAGCTGTATGCTATAGAGCTAGCCTTGGATCACATTCGAACTTGTCAATTCCAAAGGTCAATAATATATTCTGACTCTTTGAGTGTATTACAGGCTTTATTATCTATGAGACACAATTCTCATCCAGTTCTTTGTCGGGTTCAGCAGAAGAGACATTCTCTTCATGAATGCAAGTTTGATATCCGCTTCTGCTGGATTCCTAGCCACATTGGGATAAAGGGAAATGATTTGGCTGACGCTGCAGCCAATCAGCAACACCCACTCATAATCGTTGCCTGTCAGTCCCCTATACAGACTACAGGCAAATAATACGCAACAAGATATATTCCCAATGGCAAGAACTATGGCACAGACAGAGAACAAATAAATTATACCAAATAAAGCCTGTAATAGAAACATGGCAGTCTAGTCTGCGCAGGAATCGGAGCGAGGAAGTTGTTCTTGCTCGACTCCGCATAGGACACAGTCATTTGACACATTCTTTTCTGCCGAGGGCGGATGACCCTCCTATGTGCGAGTCTTGCGACACCGTTTTAACTTTAAAGCATATTTTAATAGATGTGTGTTAATTTTACCCATGTTCGCAATATATATTTTACCGCTTTTACTCATCCGACTGAGCCTTATACACTCAGTCAGATTTTATCAGACAACGACCATGTATCAGCAATTTTTAAGTTTTTACAAGCTATTAATATATACACACATATATAAATTGGATCATTTATTTTTAAACTTATACTGCCTTATATATATTTATATATATATATATATAAAAATAACAATTTGACGAGGTCACCTTTTTAAAGGTTACCAGAATTTATCTTTATTGTTATTTTAATCGTTTCCTGGCGCAATATAACCTTAGTTGTTTTTGCGCCAATAAACCCAAAATCAAATCAAATCAAAGTCAGTGATATTGATGAAGGTATATTAGGCTTACTGTATAGGTTTTCAGGTGATACAAAGGTTGCCAGGGTGGTTAAGGACAGTCATCAGGGTGAGATACTGCAACAAGATCTAGGAATATTGGATCGATGAGCTGAGAAATGGCAGTTGAAGTTTAACATTGACAAATGCAAGGTACTGTACATGGGTAGCAGTAACCCAAGAGTAAATTATCAACTGTGTGGTACTACACTCAGGGTAGTGGAGAAAAGGAAAAAAACCTAGGAGTAATTGTATAGTCAGACATGAAATTCTCTGAGTTTGTTTGTTATTTGGTTTTTAGGAGCATTAGCAACTAAGGCCATATTGCTCCGGGATATGCGGTGGTCATTCCCTGACCTTTCCGCATCCTCCGTATTTGGTGGTGACGGGCTCGAACCCCGGGTCTAATCAAGAAGCGTGTGCTACGCACTGCTGCTCCTTCCCACCTGGCTACGGAGGCGCCTAAAATTCTCTGAGAAGTTCAGACATGCTGTCAGGACAGTTCATGGGGTTTTCTCAATGATATACAGAAACCTTGCTAGCAGGGATAAGGAGGTGATTATCCCTTTGTATAAGGCCATGCATCTTGAGTACTGTATACATGTCTGGAGGCCTTACTTTAGGAAGGATTTACATCTGCTGGAATGGATGCAGAGAAGGGCAACCAGATTGGTGAAGGGAACAAAAGGGTGCTGTTAGTTAGAAAGGCTTCAGTTCTGAAAATTGCAGTGTCTCGAAACCAGGCACCTGCGAGGAGATCTGATTGAGGCATTTAAATCCTTGAGTAAGCTAAATTGTTAAAGGTATTCTTCCCCTTGCACACATGCGGGGGCATAAATTCAATGTGAGGATGGCTGATTGTTGGAACAGGCTTCCATCTGTTGTTGCGGAAGTGGATGAGCTGAATAAATTCAGGAAAGTCAACTGTATGCATTACAGCATGCAGTGGACTTCAAAATCATCACCAAGGCCAAACATTTTGGTCACAGAAGGCCAGGATCAATATGGTGTTGATAATTTATTTCAACAAATGGTCTGATTCACAAGAAATTTGTATCTGAAATGGAGTGAGCTCCATTTCAGGAGCTCCCCCGATGGTATTCTCCACCTAGTCGGGGTGGGGGGGGGGGTTTGCGTGTCCCAATGACCTAGAGAGCTAAGTCGGCGGTAGCTTAGCTACTGGTAGGGCCTCCCAAGCCGGACAGGTTAAAGGGTAGGGGCCAGACTAAGAGAGAGAGATACCCCGGCCCTCCAGGTTGGGGGTTGCTGCAACAGGCTAGCTCCTCGTTCAGTGTAAAAAATACACAAATGCTAAACGACCTACAAGTGAAAATGGACTGCACTTTCGGTAACGACTCGGCAAACGGAAAAGGACTGTGATTTTGGGATGCTGGAATATTCAAGGCCTTTCAACTAAAAGAAACTTTCTTTTGGATGAACTGCAAAAATTCAAGTTAGACATTGTCGTGTTATCAGAGACAAAGAAAAAGGGATGTGGAGAGGAAATAATGGGAGAATACTACCATTTTTGGAGTGGAGTTGATAAGAATGAAAGAGCAAGAGGAGGAGTTTCTATTGCTGTTAAAAAGAAATTGAGACACAACATCAAAAATTGGCAATTTATTAATGAAATAATGATCTCATTGGAACTGAAAATATATGGGAGAGAAATATGCATTTTGGGAATATATGCCCCGACTAATGACACCGCCGATACCTTGAAGGATGAATTTTGGGAGGATCTGAGAGAACTAATAGAAAAAATTCCTAAGAACTAAGAGATATTTCTAATCTTGAATTTAAATTCCGTTAAATTCAAGAGTAGGAACTGAACAAAATAGCAAAGTTATTGGAAGATTTGGAGAGAAAGAGAGGAATGACAACGGAGATAGACTATGCAATCTTTGCGAACAGTTCGACTTGAGAATAAACAACACATTTTTCCAACACAAGGATATCCATAAATATACTTGGTCACAGGAGACAAGACAAATTAGATTAGTTATAGATTACATTATTTCAAAACATTCAGGGACATATGTATTGAAAGATGTCAGAGTTGAATGTGGAATGTCAGAGCTGAATGTGGATCTGACCATTTTCTTGTTAAAACAACACTGAGGTGAAACTGGATTAAGAAAATATGTGTGGACAACCAACAATGCAGGGAAGGAGAAATGCTACAAGTGAATCAATTTAACATTGACCTACTCCAGGATGACAGCATTAGAAACAACTTCACTCAAAGACTGGATGCTGCAATTAACATAGAGATAAAAGGTAATACTGAAGAAATCTACAAATATTTAAAAAATACTGTTAAAAAATAGCTCATGAAATCCTAGGCAAAAAGAAGAGCCAAGGTCCAAAAAAGACCTGGATTACAGAGAAAGTAAGAGCTGCTGTAGAGGAAAAGAAACTTGCATATCAGAAATGGCTGGGTGATAGGAATGATGCATATAGGAACATTTATGTTGAAAAAAAGAAAATAGCCAATCGGTTGGTAGTAGAAGCGAAAAATGAAGAATAGGAAAGGAAATGCGCAACTATTAATAGCAAATTGGGCTTCAAGCAATCAGCAGAATCGTGGAAGGTCCTTAAAGATTTGAGAAAACAGAATAAACACAGTGCTGGTTTGCAATTAATACCTTTGAAAGACTGGATGCAGTACTATGAAGGACTTTTAAAAGATGACCGGGAAGAGTTCAAGACAATGGAGGATTTTGGTGTAGAAGACTCTGGCTTAAAAGTTTCTGTTAGGGAAGTGGAACTCCTGCTAAAGGAAGGAAGGAAGGAATGGCAAATCACCTGGACCTGGAGGAGTTTACATGGAACTTCTGAAATATGGAGGAAGAGGAGTGGCTGTTCTGATACAAAAACTGTTGAATAGTATACTGAGAGGAGAAGAAATGATAACAGGATATATTACATCAATTTATAAGAAGGGCGATCGGAAAAGCTGTTCAAATTACAGAGGAATATGCGTCCTGAACCCGCTGTTAAAGATCCTTGGAAAATGGATCAGGAACCATTTAGAAGCCCGAATCGAGGTATCAGAAGAACAAAGTGGTTTTTCAGCTGGGAGGTCATGTATAGATCATATCTCAACAGTACGACAGATCCTTGAAAAATGCCAATCAAAAGGAAAAAAAATCTTTATGATTTTCATTGACCTTGAAAAGGCATATGACAGTGTTCCAAGAAAACTCTTATGGGAAGCACTGAAAGAGGCAAATATTGATGGACAACTGATTAACATTATTAAGGCAATTTACAGGAATAGTAGATGCAGAATTAAAGTGGGATCAGCTTTGTCACCTGAATTCCACACTTCAAAAGGCTTATTACAAGGTTGTTGCATGTCACCAACACTTTTCAAAATTTATATCAACGCCTAAGATCCTGGTCAAAAAAATGTAATCAAATGGGATTGCCGATTAATAAGAACACCTATATTCACAATTTACTTTTTGCAGATGATCAGGTAGTGATAGCACAAGACTTAGAAGATGCAAAGTATGCATGTTGTCAATTGTTTGAGGAATATAAACAATGGGGTCTAAAAATCAATTTTAGCAAGACTGAAATGTTGTCTTCAGGGCCAGGACACGTTCTAAATATTGCAGGTTTTAAAATCAAACAAGTCAATAAATTCAAATATTTAGGATCAATCTTACAAAGTGATGGATCATCCCAAGCAGAGATCAATAAGAGAATTACAGACGCAGAAAGGCTATCGGCATGTTAAACTCTGTTCTGTGGAGCAAAAATATCCTAAATAAAAAAAAAGAAACTTATATTTCAAATGATTGTACAAAGTCTTCTATTGTATGGAGCGGAAACCTGGACATTGAATAGGCGAGCGGAAAACAAATTGCTCTCCACAGAAATGGATTTTTGGAGACACTCGGCAGGAACTTCTAGAAGAGATAGAAAACGGAATGAAGACATAAGAAAAAAAATGGAAGTGAAAAAGACTATTATTGACACCATCAAAGAAAAACGTCTAACATGGTATGGACATGTAAAACGGATGCAAGAAAACAGATATCCAAAGGCTATCCTGGAATGGATACCTCCTGGAAGAAGGAAAAGAGGAAGACCTAGGAGGACATGGATGGATGGAGTACGGGAGTGCATGACAGCCCGAGGCTTAACCGACCAAGACACCTTGAACCGCGCTTTATGCCGGAAAAAATTCCTAACAAGAAATAACTTGTAGGCCGAGGAAACCCATTGTAAATGGAAACACTCCTCTTGATTATGAATGGAGTGAGTCAATGCTGCATTCTGTGTGCAGGTGCTTGAAAGATTACTGAAGCAAATTTCCAAAGTGAGTCCACATTTTCAAGAACAAGGCAGATAGTTCTTATTGCACAGCAATGCACCCACTGATTCTACATTTGTTGTTAAGACATTTCTTACAAAATACCATCCACCCTCTCTCCTGGTCTAGCAAGTGTAGACCCCTTCCTCTTGCCCAAGGTGGAAATTACCCTTGAAGGAGAATTTAGAATGTTGAGCATATAAAGAAAAACTTAACTAGAAAACATCACTTATCAGAAACTTTTAGAGGGTCTGATAAGTGCATTCAACCCTTGTACAAATTAACTTTATATATAAAAAAAAAAATAATGAAAAAATATCTACCATAACTTTACCTTTAGAAACTATACCTTTACTTGTCAGTCTAATTTTACTTTTTCCTTGGAGAAATGTTCAAAGATTTAGGGTTTGGAAAAAATTCAGAAAGACAATGTTACATTTAATCCACTATCACTATTGGTTTTAAAAATCTTCGATCATGTTACCAATTTCAATCCATTTTGATAGTTTCACTCTTTTTTGCCTTTCATTTGCTGATAAAAATCTGGGAAGGAAGTTTAATGTTTAAAATATCCTAATATGAGTTGTAATTTACCCTATGATATTCCATTTTGACAATTGTATTAGTTTTAGTAATGGCCATATGGTGAAAGGAAGCCTAAGGCTTATACTGCACCAGCCAAAAATAAATAAAATAAATAATAATAAAATTAAATAAAATAAATAATAATAAGAGAAAAGGAAATAGACAACCTGCGCATTTCCCTCCTCCTCCCGTATAGGTAACTATCCAGCTGACCTTTGAATTTCCCCAAACTGTTAGCCTCTACTACCCATGTAGGTAACTTATTCTAGCAATTTATAACTCGCTGGCTAAAATAAAACTTCCTGCAATCCAGTCTAAAACTTCAAATCTCAGAGCCTTAAAGACCTCAATCAAGTCGCCTCTAAGGTGCCTAGTTTTTATGCTGTGCAACTCACGTATTCGAAGTCTTTCCTCATAGGGACATCCTTTTGCTGATTTCACCAGACGAGTTACCCATCTCTGGACTTTTTCAAGTAGTTTGATGTTGTTTTTTTTTTAGATGCAGTCTCCACACTTGAACACAGTATTTCAAGTGTGATATATAGCCCAGTACTGGGATTATATACTGGGATTAAGACATCCTTATCTCTACTAGCAAATGTTCAATAAATCATCAATAGAACACCTCAAAGAACTTAATGTCTGACCATATCTTAACTCTCAAGTCCCTTTCTTCCACTACTCACTTTAGTTAAACTCCATCAAGTGTATAAGTTATTTTGGGGTTACTGTTTCCCAAGTGTAAGACCTTGCACTTTACTAGATTAAAGCATAGCTGCCACTTTTCTGACCATCCCCAAAGTCTATCTAGGTCACTCTGAAGAAGCTCTGCTGGGTGGTGAACATTAGCTACTCCACCAGTCTTAACGACTTCAAATTTAGACATCACACCTCTATCCCTTCATCGATCTCATTTAAGAAAATCAAAAATAACAGTGGTCCCAATATTGATCTGAGAAATAACCATTAACACAACCCTCTGCTTCCTGCCCTGAAGCTGTCCTGCTATCCATCTAAGGATTTTCTGTGATTCCAACCTGTTACAGCTTATAAGGTAACTGCTCATGTGGGACTGAGTCAAATGCTTTGCTGAAATCCAAATAAACAATGTTGAAATTATTCCCTAAATCCAGCTCATGAGTGACCCTGTCAGATAGTTAATGAGATTTGTTAAATATAATTTTCCCATTACAAAACTATGCTTTGTATCCTTCAGAATTCAATTTCTATCCAAATGATCATGAATTCCATCCTTGATCATTGCCTCCATGATTTTCCCTACTAGTGAAGTTTGACTGAAAGGTCAGTAATTTCCCACTTCACTCTTAGAACCGCTCATGTATTGGAGATACATTAACACTTTTTCAATCCAGTGGAACCTTTCCTGAGTCCATCGATTCTCTCATAATTAACTTCAATGGTTCAATGCATTCACTTCCTGCCTCCCTTAACATTATAGGACATATGCCATCTACTAGGATCCTTACTCGCTTGTAAGCTCAAAAGTTTTTTCATTAAATAATCATGTGAAATTTCATATATATCAATGAAAGTAACTGTTGATTCATCTGCAACATCAGCTGAGGTATCTAATACTATCGCACATCCATTGCATAAAGGTCTAATCTGGTTTGTCCTTCTCTTCTTTGCATTTATATATGTGAAGAATTCCTTATCCCCACTCTTCACTCTTTTTGCCAGTGATTTCTCTTAATCTGCCTTTGCCAGCCTAACATTTTCTGTGGCATTATTAAAGATCAATTGGTATCTGTTATAGGCTTCAGTACTTTTTATTGCTCTGGAACTTTTCCATGCCATCTTTTTCTGCTCAAGTAATCTGGCAACTTCATTATTCATTCAATTTGAAATCCTCTTCATGGAGTATTTTTTTAATGGTTTACTAGGGGGCTTTGCCCCTTGCTCGCTGCATTCGCTTCTTTTGATAAAATAAAATGAAATACTTACAGAAGCTTTTGACTCTCTGTGTGTCTCTCTTTCTCAGCCATTATTACATAAATACATTACTGTATCTATATAATATCGGTGTATATAGTGTATATACACCATAGACAACTCTTAAAGAAAAACTACAATCTTAGTGTGAAAAGCATCGTTTTATCTGTATTTCATACTGTGCTCACCCTACACAAGTTACCATGTATTGCACTACCTCGAACAAGTAATGCTTCACTAATAGAGAAGTCTGTTGTCACTTAATGTTGGTGGGCACCACCACCACCCAGATGGCAATGTATCAAAGCTAGTTATCTTTTCATCAGTGGGTGCCTTTCACACTATGATTGTAGTTTTTCTTTAAGAGTTGTCTATGATGTATCTACACCAATATTATATAGATATACAATCTTAAACTCTTAAAATATTATGCCTTGTTGAATTTAGTTTATTTAAATAAATATGTTACATATGGAAATCAAGAATGGTACTGTGTGGTCACAGATAAACACATCGCGTGACCACACTTAAACAGAAGCTTGTTTTACCACAGTAAAACAAGAAGTGTTCTAAGTAATGTAAGCTTGTTTTACCACAGTAAAACAAGCTTACATTACTTAGAACACTTCTGTATGACACTGCAGAAAATAAAATGAATATAAAATTAATGCAAAATGATTACAGTAATAAATTAAAAAACAGTTTAAAAAATTAAACGTAAATTTTTGCAAAAACGAGTTTCCTTCCTGAAACTGACAGGGCTTTTCGAACGTATGTTTTGATCACTGGAATGGATATTATGGAGTATGTGTCAGACTGGATCTTAAATAGCGAGATTATTTGTCTTTGTGCATGCTTGGAAATGACCACCAATTGAAGTATAGATATGGACGGTGAACATTAATAAATTCTCATGTAATTTAATTTTTCTGCAATTAATAGTCTAGTATAATTACATTGGACATTAAGTATTTTGGCCTCTTTGAATAAAAATGTATGGTTTTCGTTAACAGCATGAAACGTCAGTTTTGACACTGCTGAATGAGAAGCCCGGTCTGAAGACACGTGCTGTTTTACTCTCACATTCATCATACATTGCATCGAGCACTGATCAGATGAGTTGTAATCACTGCAAGTAATATTGTATACCAGGTCATCACTGATTTTTGTTGTGAAAGGGGAAAGGGCAGGTTGATTGTTCAGTATAGCACGTAATTTCTGTATTGGTCTGGAAGCCACAATTTTAAATTCGGCATCTTTAAAGAATCTGTCAAGCTGTTTGTGCCATTGTTCAATGTATGGGACAGAAATAAAGTACTTTTTGACGTTACTATTGTTGGTTGGTTTAGTTTTTTGTATCTTATTCTTAGCTTGTACCCTAATTCAGTTTATTGTAGCAAGCAGGTAACCCCTGTTGAAGAATCTTCTGGTTACTATCTGTATTTCTGAGTCTAAAGCAAATTCCGTCATTGAATATTTATAGTCATTAAGAAATTGATTAAAAATTATAGACATTTTGTAGGTGAACAGGTGATAGCTGTTATAATGCAGAAACATACCGATGTTTGTTGGTTTATGATAGATATTAAATTGGACTTTATTTGCTTCCTGAGTAAGCATGAAATTTAGAAAATTTAATGACTTTGTATCAGTATTTTCCCTTTCCAATGTAAAATTAAGTCTAGAATGAATATCATTAAACAAATGTCTTGAATGGTGTGATTATCAGTAATAACAAGAACATCATATAAATACCTCCCACAGCATGTGATACTGGATAAGAAAGATGTGAAATATATACCCTCAATCGTTGAGAGGTAGACTTCCGATAATCAGCTGCTCAGACTCATTGGAAGGCCAAAAATTTGTTTGTATATCTTGTGTCAAAAGGTGATGTAGTTGGCTTCAACTAACAGTTTAATTAAGTGAAAAATTTTGTATAATTAATCGGTATAGAGTTATAATTTAACATATCCCAAAGAAGATCTAATGTGTGATTTAACGTTTACATTCATATATAATGAAGTAACATCCATTGAGAGTAAATTATCTTATCGCTGAGTCTACAGACCTTAAGGTTATTAAATAATGTATTGTAGTTTTTTTTTTATTCCAAATTGTATAGCCTGTCTAAAGGGTTTTATAATACTGTATACATATGTGGCTAAGGATGAAAATGCCGAGTTCCTGTAAGAAATAATGGGGTGAATAGGAAATCAGGCTTTATGTAGTTTTACCCAAACAAAAACCGCTGAGATTCTGTACATTCTGGCCTTCAACTCCTTTAACTGAAACATAGTAATATAGTCATTTTTTTGATATGTGGTTAATGTTTTGTTGTACTGATTGAACAAATTGGTAAATAGTACCGGGTCTTTTTCAAGATAAGTGGAGGTATCTGAATGTAACTTATTAATATAATCAGTTATATCAAGTATTACTACTGTATCTCCTTTATCTGTTCTCTGAATAATAATATCATTATTTTCCCAACGCTCACATAAAGCTGAGATATCATGTCTGTTCAATTTAGGAAGTTGTGTGCCTTTTATTTAACAAGTTATACCACTTGGGTAACTTGATAAATAAATAAATCTTTTTGTGGAACATTCTGAAGTCCAAATCCAGTATCTATTACAAACTGTTCATTAAGTAGCTTGCAAGGTGGTGGTAAATTACAATTCAATCCTTTGGATAAAAGTGAAATCTGGTCCTGCAATAGTGTATACGAGAAAAAATTTGTAACCTGTTGATATGTAGATATACTGCATGTAGGGCAAGGGGTGTTCGAGAACAAGCTGAAGCATTCTGATTGTGTGTAAGCACATTGTACGCATCTGGGGTGTAGTTTTAAATGAACTCATATGCACTTGGCTTATGTACTCCTGTGAACCTGGTTTGATACCCACAATAATGTATTCAATTTGTTAATGTACCTGTTTTTTTATTTCTGTTGCCTGTGCTTCACTTTAAAAATATATGGAGTTCTTCAATACAGACCAATTGTTTGGATGTAGATAATTTTTTAATTTGTCATGAAGTTTCCTAACCTGGGAGAGGTATTGTTGTTTATTAGAATGCAGAGATTTTAAAGGGAGTTTAACTATATTACAAGATGTAGCAAGTACTAGTTGCTTTATGCTTGCAATTTTTTGATTTAAATTGACTCTGGCAAATTTCGGAATAATGTTGTTTGAAGGGAATAATTTAGGAAAGAAATATGGTAAATTTCGGCCGAGTATCCTAGTGTTAATCTAATGTATTTTTGTACCAAGATGTTCAAAAAATCTCCCACGATAGGTTATACGTGGAGAGGAAGGAAGTGAATGAAATAGTCAACAATAGTTTAAAATACGAATTTGATAGTATAAAACAGAGCTACAATGCTCTGTTTTAGAACACTTCCATATGACACTCTCCAGAAATTAAAATAAATATAAAATGAATGCAAAATGATTACAGTAATAAATTAAAAAACAATTAAAAAATTAATTTAAAAAGTTTAATGTAAATTTTTGCTAAAATGACTTTCCTTCCTGAAGTGGAGAGAACTTGTCAAACATATGTCTTGATCACAGGAATGGAAATGACGGAGTATGTGTGAGCCAGGATCTTAAATAGCTAGATTATTTGTCTTCGTGCTTGCGCTGAAACAAACACAAATTGGAGATTAGATATGGAGGACAAATGTTAATAGAATTCTTATGAAATTTAATTTCAATGGTTTCTGCGATTAATAGTCTAGCATAATTCCTTTGGACACTAAGTACTTTGTCCTTGTTGAATAAAAGTTGTATGGTTTTCGTTAATGGCATGAAAGGTGAGTTCTGAGGCTGCTGAACGAGAAGTGCAGACTGAGGACCCCTGCTGTTTTACTCTTACATCCAGCATAAACTGCTGGATGTGAGAGTTAAAGTGGTCAGTTACATAAAAAGCACATGACTTCCTAAATTGAACGGACGTGAAATCTCAGCTTTACGTGAACTTCGGGAAAATAAAGATATTTTTATTCAGAGGGCAGATGAAGGTGATACAGTAGTAATACTTGATAAAACTGATTATATCGATAAGTTGGATTCAGTTATATCAGATACCTCCACTTATCTTGAAGTAGACCCAGTATTATTTACCAATTTGGTCAATCAGTAAAATAAAATGTTAATAATGTATTGAAAAAAAGACTACATTACTATGCATCATTTAAAGGAGTTGAAGGCCAGAATATACATCTCAGCAATTTTTGGTCAGGTAAAACTGCATAAAAATGGATTTCCTATTCACCGCATCATTTCTTACAAGAACTTGGCATTTTCATCCATAGCCAGGATGTATATAGTATTATAAATTTGGGATAAAAAACTATGATACATTATTTAATAATGTTAAGGACTGTAGACTCAGCGATAATGATAATTTATTCTCACTGTATAATTTAGTCTCACTCGATACTTTATTCTCACTTCTTTACATATGAATGTAAACATTGAATACACATTAGATATTCTTTGGGATATGTTAAATAATAACTATACCGATTAATTATACAAAGCTTCCTATTAAAGAAATTTTTCGCTTAATTGAACTGTTAGTTCAAGCCATCTACATCACCTTTTGACACAAGGTATACAATCAAATTTTTGACCTGCCAATGAGTCTGAGCAGCTTATTATCAGAGGTCTACCTCTCAATGATTAAGGGTGTACATTTCATGCCTTTCTTACACAGTATCACATGCTGTGGGAGGTATTTAGATGACATTCTTGTTATTACTGATAATTGCACTATTCAAGACATTTTACATTCATTTAATAATATTCATCCTAGACTTAATTTTACATTGGAAAGGGAAAATACTGATACAAAGCCATTAAATTTTCTTAATTTCATGCTTACTAAGGAAGCAAATAAAATTCCAATTTAACATCTATCATAAACCAACAAACATTGGTATGCTTCTGCATTATAACAGTTATCACCTGTTCACCTACAAAAGGTCTATAATATTTAATCAATTTCTTAATGCCTATAAATATTCAACGATGGAATCTGCTTTAGATTCAGAAATACAGATATTAACCAGCAGATTCTTAAACAGGGGTTACCCGTTTGCTACAATAAACCAAATTAGGGTACAAGCTAAGGATAGGATACAAAAAACTAAACCAACCAACAATAGTAACATCAAAAAGTATTTTATTTCTTGTCCCATACGTTTAACAGTGGCTCAGTCCTTTCTCCTTTTGAACACAAATCATTGACCTAGTAAAAAACATTTCTTGCAGTGAGTGCGACTTGTCTTATCAGCACTCAACACAGTTTACACTGGACGTGAGAGTAAAACAGCACACATCCTCAGTCCGTGCTTCTTGTTCAGCAGTGTCAGAATTGGTCTTTCATTCTGTTAATGAAAACCATACATTTTTATTCAACGAGGCCAAAATACGTATATATACATAATCTAGTATAATGACATTTAATTACACTAGACTATGAATTCCAGAAACCAACTAATTTGCTGCATTTGCACAAACTTGTATGTTGTCTCTTTTGCAGCCTGAGGCTTAAGCCCTTAAAGTGCTCTAGTCTAATTTACTTTATACGCCATCAGGTATCTCTCATATTATGGAGTCATACTTCATAAGTGTTTTGTCATCATTGCATCACCAGAGTAGGTGCCTACCCACCCAGGTGGTGGTATCTGCCAAGAATAAGTAACAATAGTCTTCTCCATTGGTTAAGCATTACTTATTCGAAGTAGTGTAGTATCGTGGCAACTCATTGTGAAGGTATTCACAATATGAGATATAACTAAAATGATGCTGTTTTTTAGCTTTTTTTTTTTAGAATTGCTGCATACTACATATTTGCTGCATTTGCATAAATTTGTATGTTGTCTAATTCTTTCACAGCCTGAGGCTTAAGCCCTTAAAGTGCTCTAGCAGAAACCATCGAAATTAAATTACATGAGAATTCTATTAACGTTCGCCATCCATATGTACTCTCCGATTCATGGTCATTTCTGTGCATGCATGAAGACAAATAATCTCACTATTTAAGTTCCCGTTCACACCTACTCCATAATTTCCATTCCTGTGATCAAGACATATGGCCAAAAAGCCCTGTCAGCTTCAGGAAGGAAAGTCGTTTTTGCAAAACATTTATGTTAAACTTTTTAAATTAATTTTTTAATTGTTTTCAATTTATTACTGTAATCATTTTGCGTCAATTTTTTATTTGTTTTAATTTCTGGAGAGTGTCATATGGAAGTGTTCTACGTACCATACCATACTGAAGTAAATTTCTCTTATTCTTCTACAAATATTGAAATAGAACATAGAATGTTTTAAAACAGAGCACGTAGGTCTGTTTTATTGTTTATTTATTCAGAGCATTGTAGCTCTGTATAAAACACAGCATTGTAGCTCTGTTTTATACCATCCAGTTAATAGAGGCAATGTAGTACCTTAAGTAGCACCTTGGTAATTTCCTTTTCTGAAATTATAACCCATTATTTTAACTACTGCTACCTCTTTCTTCATCCACCATAGAACTCCTCTATTGGTTCCTGTACTGGTAACCCTATTATGTCATCTAATTCGTTGGTGGTGATCAAGCCTAGAATATTCTTTTCCCTAATACTTTCCCTGACATATTGATACAAATAACAATCATCTTAATTTAAAAATGTTGACCCCCCCCCCATGGTGAGTTCCATTTGCTCCAATCAATTAGAGGCAAAATTAAAATCGCCCATAATAAGATATTCATGCTTACTTGCCCATTCCATTTGCATGTAGAGGCTCTCATCATAATCTTCATAATCACCTGGCCTGTAGATTACTCCCACTCTTAGTATAACTTTGTTTCCAACACCATATAGGTTCTATACTGGCATGCGAAATTTCTGAATCCAGGAAAGGTTTCATCGTGCTTGGGCTGCCTTTGATAAGTGCAACCCCATCACCCCTTCTATCTGCCCTAACCTTCCTAATTACATTGTACATACCATACTGAAACTCGTGATCCCCTATTATCTGGTGGCACCAAGTTTCTGTAAGCCCTATTAGGTCAGCGTTTCTTTTCCCAGCCAGCTGTTCGAATTCATCCATTTTATTGATGACACTTCTAACATTACTGTATAGACAATTAAGACTTGGTGTTCTTGTATAGTCAACTACCTTGACACACCTCTTGAAGTTATTTAAGCTTGCTTTCCTGTCATTGGTTTGTTTGTATTCGAACCATTTCTGCCCCCAGAAATCTTGCTAATATGGTCTGTTGTGATGAAAAACAAAAATTCTTGAGTTATGTGCAAGTGTTATTTTGACCAATATTATCACATAAACGCTATTTATATTACCCTTGTCACCCCAAAGTAGCAGTTTCCCTGAACCTTTAATGTATTCTTTATAATACTGGCAAAAACCCTTGCACCACCTTTGTTTAAATGTATATTGCCTCTACAAAACAGATTCCTTCTACCTACAATTGTGGGCCAAGCTGATAAAAATTTCCACCAAAAGCCCTGCAGAATCCTTCAAGTCTTGACTTAATCCACAAGGATTTCAGCATATAATCCCTCCTATCGTGCTGCCTGGACAGAATTGCAGGCACATAGACATTCTGACTTAGTTCGCTGCATTTCTTCAGCATGGTCCTATATTTTTCTAACAATCATGAGATTGTATGTGCATATCACTAGTACCCACATGAATAATAATATTCTCTTTACCCCCTTTAATGGCGCCTCCGTAGCCAGGTGGGAAGGAGCAGCAGTGCGTAGCACACGCTTCTTGATTAGACCGGGGTTCGAGCCCGTCACCACCAAATACAGAGGATGTGGAAAGGTCAGGAATGACCAACGCATATCCCCGAGCAATATGGCCTTAGTTGCTAATGCTCCAAATAACAAACAAACAAACAAACCCCCCTTTAAAGTCTGACAATCTCTTGGTGACATCATCAACTGTTGCTCCTGGCAGACATACTCTAGTTCTACTCCACTTATCATCCTTATTACAAAAAATATTTCCCATTTCTCTGACAATGGAGTCTCTTAATAGAACTAAGTCCTTCTGAACCAGAGCAGTTTCACTTGGTTATTCAGTTCTGGGGCCCTGAATCGGGAGTGCATCACTTGGTAGGTTACTAGAGTCTTAAGTCCATGACAAGCTCCCTGTTAGTTTTTTCTAAAGGGAAAGCACCATTTTTTTCAGTGACTCAGATTCTTCTAGCAATGCTCCAAATTTTAACTTTAGATCGGTACACTCTGTAAATCAGTGACAAAGAAAATAATCGCCAGATGAGCTATGATTATCCACTAGGTCGACCTTGAAATGCATGCCACAGGTTCTGCAAATGATGAAATAATAATTCACCATTGGCTATTCCTGTATGAGTAATGTTACCCTGTGACAAAGTGTTCCAGGTGTATCTTGTCACAACCATTGTGAAATTTACTAAATATCTCAGAAAATAACTTTAAAAAAAATTATATTTATAATATTATAAAATTCAAATTTTCAAACTGTTACTGAAAAAAAAAAAAAAAGACTTATATGAAAATAAACTTAACAATATATTAAATAAATTATTTAAATGCAGTTATCTGACCTCTCAATTCTAAACTAATCCTCTGTAATCACTACTGTGTTTTAGAAATGCATGTGCTCACTAAGAATGCCAAGCAACGAAATGGTTGACTATCATCATTTCATGCCATTTCAAGCAATGCCTAAAAAAACTTAAATCTTCTGTGATCATGTTTCTATGGGGAGCAGATAGCTCTTTGTAAACAAGTTCAGCTTTTTTTTTTTCTTTGTGATGTTTTGTTTGTTAGCCCACCCTTCCCAAGGTATTCAATGAAATGGTATATGTTCTGAGAGTTGTATTTTTTTTTTTCAGTAATTATTTGCATTATTATGGTATTAAGCATATTTAAGCATTATTAAGCATATTATTATATGCTTATTATGGTAGATATGAATACAATATTATTATGTAACCACAAAATATACTCTACAACTTGACCAATATGAAAAAATATAGTAACTTCAGTAAACAATTTGAAGGCTCCTTTGGTATTATTGGCCTTTGAAGTATAAATGTAAAAATTTCTGAAAGTGCAACTTTGATACAAAATTTTAATTTTAGGAAATAACTACTACTTAGCAATATAAAAAATATTTTACCTTTGTAATTCATGTAATATTAGTGTTCATGAAGAAAAAATGAATAAGAAATATTAGTAAATAGATGTGGTCTAAGTATTTAAATTTTTGGGATAGAAACACTACATGACCGCTTGCAATATGAAAGTTCTCCTAGTGATTTGTAGATTTTTCATATACTGATTTCTAAAAGTTGACCCATATGTTTTTATCTTTTTCTTAACTGAACCAAATCTTTTATGTTTATGCCAATATAGTCTGTCTTAGTTTGTACTGAAGATAAAAGAAAAAGAAACTTATGAACCAGTTAGCTCTGATAATAATTTCAATATTTTATTTCACAGAGAGCTGGAAGATGAGAATTGTCCTAATGGGACATTAGTGTGTTACCTGCCTCCATTTGATGGTAAGAAAGTCAGACACATTTGGTTAATCCTAGCAGTTCTGGTCTGGCAGAACCTCTCACTGCTCTATCAGAACTAAGAGAGTTAAATTTTCTTTGAATGCATATTTACTGTTTTTGTATTACTCTGGTAAATTTTTTATTCATTGACAAATGCACATGCTAGATATAAATTTTGATATATCAAAAATTAATTTGTAGAGAGAGAAAGTTTCAATAATTTTATTTAGTTCACATGAATGAGTTTTAGAAAAAAATTTTGATTTTATTCTTTTAGTGATCAGTACCTTTATTTTTAAAAGTTAATCAATGAGCCATTTGGCTTCTGGCCCTTTAATTGTATATATGAAATGCTTCTCAGTGTGTGTGTGTGGGGGGGGATATTAAAGTTTTTGATATTTGTAGACCACAGGACAAGGTGAAAAAACCTTGTCCTGTGAGGCCTTGATAGTTCTTTGCTTCGATTAGGTGTATTGCTCTGACTTATTTTGGTTATGCTTTCTTGTAAAACTGTTAGGAGTGTTCAGTTGTATTCAGATCTGATCTCTGACTGGAAGGAAGTGGTATCTTCTCTATATTATTCTCCTGAAATAACCATTGTACCGACTATGGTTAGTACAAAGGTTAAGTACTTGCTGATACAAATCAGCATATAGTTAAACAGTAATATGAATACAGAAGCTGTATTTACTCTGTATGTCCTAGGACATACAGAAGCTGTATGTCCTCTACAAAAATTTTCATAATGCAGGAAAGGCTGAATTATTTAGAATGTCACAATAGACATTTGCATTTGTTGTTTCATCTCTCACAACTGGTGAACAAAGTTCAAATACGCCTAACAGGCCCATGCAATGATACTATCACCACAAATCTTCATTGTAAATAAAGTACTATCTGTGAAACCATCTTTCATGATTATACAATGATGTATACATGAAATCTCCATATCTGCCACTGTTGTCATTCTTTCCATTCTCTGCACTAGGATAGGCAGTTATGTGCACTACCAGGAAATAGCTTTGGCTTAGAAGCAGCCGTGAGGCCATTCTAGGAACTGTTTAAATTCACCCCAGTTATGTCAACCATTGACATGCCCTTTGGGTTATTTATATATAACTTATTATGGTAGAGGTGAATGGCTGCATTACCTTTGCTTGGTTAATCTGTTTCAGACAAATGATTTTGAAAGTCACACTCTCTCTGGCAAATAGGCATGGCCACTGTGTGACAACCTTCAGTACTTAATAAGTATCGTGAAACAGAATAAATTGTGTTCATCCAATCAGAGATGAGGCTGTAATCCAATGTATTAATCCTAAAATGGATGTTGGATAATATTGAATGTTGTCCACTTTTATGCAAATGTCCATTGTTAACTGAAAATGTAACTTAAGTGCTTCTGAAGTTAACAAAAAATTGATTATATCATTTGTAAGGTAAAGTTTTATAATATACGGAAGAGGAGTTGTTTTCATATCTTAGCATTTTGTTTGTATTTGAAAAATATATCTGTTGTCCAAAAGAAATTTTTATTTTGAAAATCATAACTGTAATAAACCTGTATTTATGGAAAATTCTTTAATAAAAATGAAAAGGATAATGAATAGGATAAACAGGATCATAGTGTGGGTAGTGGGAAACCACGTAAGAGCAATAAATATAGCTGATTATTGGAAATCTGCTGTCGCTGAGTACTTTTGGGAGGAAAATAATAAATTTTTTTTAGGCAGTGCTGTTGTTGTTGTTGTTATTTGGTTTTTAGGAGCATTAGCAACTAAGGCCATATTGCTCCGTGGATATGCGGTGGTCATTCCCTGACCTTTCCGCATCCTCCGTATTTGGTGGTCCTGGGCTCGAACCCCAGTCTAATCAAGAAGCGTGTGCTACGCACTGCCGCTCTTGCACACCTGGCTATGGAGGCACCCAGACAGTGCACTGTCACCTGAAATGGCTTGAGAGCTTATATTACTTTGTTGTTTGGAACACAACGCAACACCATTAATAGAAGTGGTGTAATGGTAGTGGTGGGTGTTGTATTCATGCTGTGTTCAACATTGTGATCCTTTGATAAGAATAGCCATTGTATCTGATCTGCTTTTAGACAACACATCAGAATCATTGCTTTGAACCATGATCCTGCTGTGTTATTTAAGGATGCTCCATCCTGCAAAATTCAATTGTTGGGAAAGGAGGCTTTCCCTTTGATTGTTTCTTTTAACACGTTCGCTGCCGGTCATAAGTCAGCATGCTATCGTCAATAGCATGGCATAGAAGGAGGAGACTGTCGCCAGAAGCCGACTGTGTTTCCATAACGAAAAAGCTTGAAAATTGGTAATAAGGGATTGTTAGGTATACCATATCAATATTCAAATGTCGTATAAGCAGTTTCCAAAAGATTTTGAGATTCACGTGCCAGCGCGTGATAGGCACTGGAGGTCAAATTTGGCTTTAAATTCCGCATCACGCGCTGGCGCGTGACACAAAAACATAATAATATAGTATGTAAATAAAACAAAAAAAATGGTAACATTAAGAAATACGTTTTATTTCATGCCGAAACCAATACAGATTACAAATACTATGTGTAAGAATGTTACTTATGTATAATGTTCGCACAATCTAAGCAATAGCCGGGTGATCCTTCGCAAGCACTGCAGATATAGATTGTATCCTTACGTTTTCCTTCGGAATAGCAACGTTTGCATTGCTTCCTCAATATCTTTCTACCCGTGGTTTGAGCACGTTCCAGTTCAGGTACATCATGCACAGTATGAGGGAGATCAGATGGCTGTTTCAATAAAGATCTGATCACTGATAAACGGAAGCCATAAAGTTGCACCTTGTTATGTGAATATTTATTATAGATATGGTGTGCATTGATCATTATTAGTTGCAAAATATGCATAAATATTTTTGTAGGCCACTTAATGGTTTTCCTTTTGCAAGGATAATAGGCAAGAATTTGATCTTGCTTGTCAATGCCTGACATAAACATATTATACTCAGTTATAGGCAATGGTTTTGATTTCAGTTTGCCTCGTTTGTTCTGCATTTCTACCATATCATTTTGGTATTCTGTAGATATGTAACTGACATCTCTTCTGTCCTTCCACTTAACAATCATTACACCACGGGCACACCTTGATAAAGTTTCCCCTTTCTTCAGCTTTTTTTGTCGAACCTCTTTCAGAAATGTTTTCCTATTACTTCTGATTGTCCCAGTACAATGGGTTTGTCTGTCAGCGAGACACTTAGCGAGTTCATAGCTATTGTAATAATTGTCCATAAATATGCTATGCCTGACATCTAACATCCCATCAAGTAAGTTCACGATGACTTTTGTGCATGTTCTTTTCCACCAGAATCATCCAACATACCAGTATATACTTGAAATTTGATAACCATGCCAGTAGGTGTTGTGATCATATATAACTTGATGCCGTACTTATGGCATTTGTTTTGAATGTACTGTCGAAAAACAAGCCTTCCACGCCACAATATCATAGAATTATCTAAGCTAATCTCACGTCCTGGATAATATATTTCCAACATTCGTGCATTGAACAGATTCACCATTTTTCGAATTTTATATAGGCGATCCCATGGACATACCTCTTTCTTTTCTGGATTTTTTGCAAAATGCAAGGCCCGCAGTAATAATAAAAACAATTCCTGCTCATATTATCTGCGAACACATGTAATCCGAACAGCTTATCTGTTTTCCAATAATCTTGTATGCGGTTCGGTCGAATGGTTCCCATATGTAAAATTAATCCAAAAAATACCAGCATTTCATCTTTAGTGGTGTCCTTCCGTGCATTTATTCGAGAATGTTCTTTATTTTCTCGGGGAAGAAGTATTTCATGAGCATAAACATTTGTTTGTGTAATTATTTCATCCAAGATATTGTCTGTCAATAAATGATGAAAGTAATCTATGGGATTATCACCTGACACGGGTTGCAGCAAAGACTCGGTTTTTGTGAAACAAAACTGTTTCATCGATGTTACATCATTTTCCCACATGACGTTTTCCATCTTACCGGAATCCTGCTGTGGAAGTGTAGCCTCTTCCACAATATCTTCTTCATCTAAACTTTCCGAATCCGAAGCATCCTTTTGAGGGATGAAATCTTCGTCATCGTCGTAACTGATGTCACTGGGATATACGTCAGATAAATCCTCCAACATTTTTGTAATTTTTTCATCTGTAAGGTATTTTTTATATTGCACTTTTCTTCTTTTTGGGCACGACTGGCCTGCTAAACTGTCATCTGCACAACTCATATTACAAGGCTTTTCCGCACATCACATAACAAAATGTTCAACACCACGTAGAACTACATATAGTTTACACCCTTTACTTGATGCGAAACAACTATACACAGCAGAAACACAATGCCAACTGAAGTTGACAACTTCATACAAAAGTCTAATGAATCCCACGCCTGCACGTGATCGGCTCTTCAATACTGCTGCGACATCACGCGCTGGTTCGTGATCGGCAGCAAATGTGATAATACAGTAATTTTTGCTTCTTTTGCTTTACACTTCATAAATTTATCAGTGTGTTTACAGGAACTTCCCGACTTATGTAAGGGTTGCGTTCCATGGAACGCTATGTAAGTCGGATTTTACGTAAGCCAGAATTTCCCCCATGCTTGTGCAGCACTCACAACTGTGCTCGCTGAATTGATTGAATCAAAAAAAAAAAAGAAACGTCTGACGAACATGTAAATAGAATTATTTATTGTATTTATTAAATTTTTTATCTCATGTGCAGAAAAAATTACAAAAGCGTGCAATTTAAAAAAAATTATAAAATTACAAAAAAAGAGAGGTGACAGACATAATGTCAGTAAATTTTACCTCTCGAGCATCAATGCCAGAATCGACATCTTCAGCTGATAATAGGCCGCCGTGGAGGTTGGGGCTATGGAGATTTAGAAGGGGTCAGCAGCTCAACCTTACCAAAGAACATATTAGTGGATAACTGGACGGTGGCTTTTTTTCTTTTTATCATAGCTTTCCTTGTAGCAAGCAAGCATATCATTCACCCTTCTGTTAACTTTTAAGAATCGTTTGCTGTCAGGATCCATCTGTCATCGCTGTCAAAGCAACGTATCAACTCTGTGGTACTACACTGACAGTGGTAGAGAATGAAAAGGACCTGGGGTTAATTGTGCAGGCAGATATGAAGTTCTCTGTGCAGTGCACTGCACTGTTCTCTGAAAATGTTGCAGACGGGCTACAAGAGTAGCTCATAGTGTCTTGTCAATGATATACAGGATTTTTCTAGCAGGGATGAGGAGGTGATTATTCCCTTGTATAAGACAATGGTCAGACCACACTTAGAGTACTGTATACAGGTCTGGAGGCCTCATTTCAATAAGGATATAGAGCTGCTGGAACGAATACAGAGAAGGGCAACAAGATTAGTGAATGGAACAAAGGAGTGCTCTTACGAAGAAAGGCTTAAGTTTTGCAAATTACAATGTCTGGAGACTAGGCACCAGTGAGGTGATCTGATACAGGTGTATAAAGCCTTGAATGGTTTGAGCATGCTCAATGCTGATGGGATTCTTCCTCTTGCTCAGAATAATCACCTGAGAGGGCATAAATTCAAATTGAGGAAAGACAGATGTAGGATAGACGTGCGGAAATTTGCCTTTAACCAGTGGGTAGTTGGTTGGTGGAACAGACTTCCATCCCTTGTCGTGGAAGTTGATAGCCTAAATAAATTTAAGGCTCAGCTGGACAGGTATTTCGAACAAACAGAGGGGTGAAGTATAAGCGTTTTTTTTTTTTTTTTTTTTAGCTGATGCTGCATAAGCTTGATTTCTTGCATCATATGCCTCTACTAATGCTAATCTCCTCACACCTCACCAATACTAATGCAATTTCGACAAAATGCCATTGCCATCTCTCTGGTGATGAAGCGTCTTGGCTACTCATTTGGTTCATCTTGAGCTTCATCAGCATTTTCTTCTGTCACTATCACTGCCTGCAAGACAGTAAGTTCTTGGTTAGATAATTCCTTCTCTTCTTCCTCTATTAACTTCTCGCAAGCAAGCATATCATTCACCCTCTCTGTTAACTTTTAAGAATCATTCACTGTCAGGATCCATCTCCTCACACCTCACCATTACCGATGCAATTTCAACAAAATGCCATTGCCATCTCTCTCTGGTGATGAAGCGTCTTGGCTACTCATTTGGTTCATCTTGAGCTTCGTCAGCATTTCTTCTGTCACTATCACTGCCTGCAAGACAATAAGTTCTTTGTTAGATAATTTCTTCTCTTCTTCCTCTATTAACTCCTTCACATCTTTGGCATCAACCTCCAATTGAGGTATCTCTGCAACCTTTACAATCTTATCTGTAACCTCTTCATATGATTTGTCTTTTTCAAATCCTTCGAAGCCTTTTATGTGGCATGGGAATATTTTCTTCCATGCGCCATTTAAACAACTTTTAATAATTTCCGCCCAGGCCTTATTAATGCTTAGGATGTGCGTGATAAATACTGTAAGATTTCCAAGTCTCTTAACATAAAATTTTTCACACCATTTACTGTAGACAATACCTAAGCAAATGTTTTGCGTAAATAGTATGTTTTAAATTTGAAATAACACCCTGATCCACAGGTTGGATGAGTGAAGTCGTATTTGGCAGTAGAAATATGACTCTCACATTCGAATTGAAATCATCTAGATGCATAGGATGTCCAGGAGCATTATCTAATAGAAGCAAAATCTTGAAAGGAATGTTGTTGTCTTTACAATATTTTTCAACCTTGGAAATGAAGCAGCATTTAAACCAATCCTCATAGAGAGAGAGCGAGAGAGAGAGAGAGAGAGAGAGAGAGAGAGAGAGCGAGAGAGAGATATTGTTATCCATGCTCTCTGTTTTGACTGGAAATGCCTGGATAGGGTGGTTTTATTGATGCCTTAAAATAGTACACAAGCAGTGGTTTTAATCTGTAATCTCCTGCTGCATTAGCCCCAAGCAAGAGCATGGCCCTATCTTTTGAAGCTTTGCAACCTGTCATTGTATTTTCCTCTTTGGCAATGTATGTTCGATCCAGCATTCTCGTCAATGTTAAAAATTTGCTGCGTTGAATAGCCGCCTTCATCAATAATTTTTTCCAACATATCACAAAATTTCTCTGCAGCTGCAGAATTGGCACTGGAGACTTCAACGCATACTTTAATGCTGTGGAAACCAGTGCAGTACTTGAACCTATTAAACCACCTATCGCTTGCCAGGTACATGGCTTGGGGTTTGCCATACTTATCCTCAATATCTTCATAAATACTTGTTGCTTTTGTTGAATCATCATTAGGCTCAGGGGCACTCGCTTCTGAATCTGATTTTCCATCCATATTATTAACAACTGTTCCATCTTCGATATAGCACCTGAATGCTGTTTTGTGATAATTGTTGATCTTAAATGCATTGATCATTTGACATGTTTTTTTATACATGCACTGTCCTTGAAAATAGCATTCATTGTTGAAGCAGCAAGACCTAATTCCCTTGCAATATACGACAAACTTTGTCCTGCTTCATACTTCTTAATCATTTTCATCTTCATTTCTAAATCAATTTTGTTTCATTTCCTGGCACTACCACCACTTGCAGTTTTCGTTGGTTCCTTTCCCTTCATCATTGTAATACGAAAATAGGAATGAAGAGAAGAGAAGAGAAGTTTCTGAAAATTTGTTTTTTATACGATTGAAGATTTCGGTGAAGGGGAACACATTTCACCATAGTAATATTGATAGTAATAGAGGCATGTGATGGAAGAAAGCAAGCATATGAGCATCAGCTCATTTGCTTTCTTGCATATGAGCTTATGTAGCATCATATGCAAGAAACATGAGCTTATGTAGCATCAGCCAAAAAAAAAAAAAAAAAAATTCACACAACCATTCCCTCTAAATGATTATCCAGTTCCTCCTTGAATTTATTTAAGCAATCAACTTCCACAACGATAGAGGGAAGTTTGTTCTAGCAATTAACCACCTGCTGGCTAAAGGCAAATTTCTGCACATCTCTACTAAAACTGTCTTTCCTCAATATGAATTTATGCCCTCTTAGGTTCATAATCTGAGAAAGTGGAAGAATTCCATCAGAATTCACCGTGCTTAACCCTTTCAAGGCCTTAAACACCTCAATCAGATCACCTCGCAGATGCTTAGTCTCCAGCCGCTGCAATTTTCAGAACTTAAGCTTTTCTTGGTAAAAGGATCCCTTCATTCCCCCCTCACCAATCTTGTTGCCCTTCTCTATGAATGCTGAAGTAAAGCTACATCCTTCCTAAAATGAGGCCTCCAGACTTCTACACAGTATTCAAGGCGTGGCCTGACCATTACATTATACAAAGGGATAATCAGCTCCTTTTCGCTGCTAGCAAAATTCCTGTATATTATTGACAGAACCCCCATGACCTGCTCTTGCAGCCTGTCTGCATTGCTCAGAAAATTTAATATCTGACTGCACAATTACTCCTAGGTCTTTTTCATTTTCTACCACCCTAAGTGTTGTACCACACAGTTGGTATGTGCCTCTTTGGTTACTTCTATCCATATGCAGTACTTTCATTTGTCAATGATAAACCTTCAGTTGCCACTTCTCAGCCCATCTTCCCAAATTTTCTAGATCCTGTAGCAGTAGCACACTGCCATTACTGACATTAACAACATCTGCAAACTTCAACACTAAGCCTGATATACCTTAATCAATATCATTGATAAATATACAAAACAACAGTGGGCCCAACACCAAACCCTGTGCAACTCCACTAATAATATTAGTCCACGAAGAGCTGCACCCATTTATTACCACCCTGTCTTCTCCCACTCAGCTACCTTTTATACATTGTTGCAACTTACCATTAATAACATTCTGCTCCAGACTGTACAGTAAGTTTTGTACTTTCCTGAAATCCAAGTATATGGTATCAAAATTATTTTTTGCATCCAGCTCCTTTGTAACCACATCATAATATCCAGTCAAATTTTTCAGACAAGACTCTCTCTTAACAAACCCATGCTGTGTCTGAATTATTGCTGCAGTCTTCTCTACATGACCTTGCAATGCTTCTTTAACCAGTGACTCATTTATTTTACCTGGAAGGGAAGTTAAACTAACTGGTCTGTAATTACTCGTGTCGCCCTTCGATCCCTCTTTCTGAATTGGGGATACACTAGCACATCTCGAGTCAGTGGGATCTCCCCCGTGTCCAATAATGCACTCATAATTATGGCTAAGGGTTTGTTTAGTTCCTTTGCTACCTCCTTTAATATAACTGAATAGATCCCAGGTGCCTTTCTTAGGTTTAACTTCAACAAATTCTTCTCCACTTTACTCTCAGTTATTACAAAATCATTAAGCACCCTGCTACAATTTGATAACCTTCTGGCATTTTCCTTCCTTCATCAATCCTCATGTGTGAATGTAGATGCAAAATACTCATTGAGTTTGTTTTCTATCTGAGTAGGATCATCAAACGTCGAAGCATCGATATCAAATGGACCAATCTGATTCATCCCCTTTCTTTTAGAGTTATATGTAAAGAAATGCTTGCTGTTTTTCTTGGCATCATTTGCCAAAGATTTCTCGTATTCTGCTTTCACTTGCTTAATCTCCTTTGTGACTTGATAACAGACTGCCTGATAATTTATATGCATCCCATGCATTTTTCTTCTCTGCCACGAGTCTCATTACTTCATTTGATAACCATTTAGGCCTAAAACTTGAACAATATTTCTTAATAGGTAACGAACGTCTAGTAGCTTCCACGATTAATTCCTCGAATGCTTCCTACTTAGAATTTGCTGTTGGTAACATCATAAGTTGGTCCCACTGTATAGAATTAAAAAACTGTCTGAGACCACTGTAGTCACCTTTACGTAAGCAATAACCCTTTCCTTTACCCCTGATGGTAATTATATCTTGAAATAAATCCCACCTCAGCGCACTGTGATCACTGCCACCTAGTGGTTCCTTTATCTGCAAATTCTTAATACACGAATGATCATTGCTGATAAGCAGATCAAGAGTATTACCCACTCTGGTTTCCTCTGGAACATGCTGCTGCAGAAAACAGTCATCCAATAAATCCACAAAAGTCTTGCTAGTGTGTGTCACCAACCCACAAATTCCAGTCATTATCTGGGAAGTTAAAATCCCCCATTATAAGACATTCTGATTTACTAGCCCACTCTATTTCTCTGTACAACTGTTCATTGTATTCATCAGAATCATTAGGCCTATAACAAAATCCTGCCTTCATTTTTGCTTTCCCAGTGCTTATGTCATACCAAACTGACTCGTCATTGCACTGTCCATCTATGTTAACTGGATATTAACTTTCAGGACATGATCTAGCCAAGGATCATGTCTTTGTGGGTGCCTAGAGTGTCAAGAAAGTAGGTGCCAACTCAGCATTCTGATGGGTGTCTATGAGAGTTTGAGGTGTAGGGTAAATGAATTTTACCCTACGCCTCAAGAAATTAATATGAGGGGTCCATCAAGTTCTCAGCTGCCCAGCTCAAGCAGAGCTCACTGCTGTGCATCACGCAACACAGAGGCAATCTCCAAGGCAGAATGCGTTGGTTCCAAAGTAAATTATTGTTGGTGACTCTACTATCAGGGAGACGGGGAATATATTATGCAAAAAGAATAGGTGTAACAGTACAAGGTATGTCTGTTGATGATGTTATAGAGCAGATATCATCTTTTAAGGGCAAAAGGTGATATTGCGGTACACATTGGAACTAATGACATTAAGAGTAAGAGATCTGCAGATTTACTCAACAAGTACATGTCAATATTGAAAAAAGGTCGTGAGTTAATGTCTGCAATTCTGCCCAGACACGATTGGAGGGATTATATGATGAGAGCCTTGTCAATCAATTCGGCACTGGAGAGATTTTGCAAGGCTCAAGGTGTAGAATTTTTTTCAGCCTGGTCTATGCTTGTTGACAGGAGAGACCGCTTCTACAGGGACAGGGTACACTTAAATAGAAAGCGTGCAAGAATGTTTGCTGTGATGCTAGCGAGGCAGTGTTAGGTGGGTCGGAAAACTGCTAGCTTGGGCGTGATACACAGACTACAAGGTTAACAATGGCCTCAGGCATAAGCAAAAGTGATTCTTGCACTGCTTCTATTAGAATGAGCAACAACATGGAAAGCAAGGCAATCGAGATTTCCAGGACTGTTGGGAGTCCTAGAAATCTCGGAAAACTCCATGACCTGCCAGGGCAGATCATGGAGTCTTGTCAATGATATATAGGAATTTTGCTAGCAGAGACAAGGAGATGATTATTCCTTTGTATAAGGCAATGGTCAGACCACACATTGAATACTGTGGTCAGACCACACATTGAATACGATGCAGATTTGCTAGAACAAGTACAGAGAAGGGCAATAAGATTGGTGAGAGGAACAAAGGTGTGCGCTTATAAAGAAAGGCTTAAATTCTGCAAATTGCAGTGCCTGGAGAGTAAGCACCTGCGAGGTGATCTGATTGAGGTGTATAAGGCCTTGAATGGGTCGAGCCAGCTGAAAGCTGATGGGATTCTTCCTCTTGCTCAGATTAAGAACCTGAGGGGGCACAGATTCAAATTGAGGAAAGGCAGTTGTAGAATAGATGTGTGGATATTTGCCTTTAGCCAGCAGGTGGTTGATTGGTGGAATAGACATTCATCTTTTGTTGTGGAAGTTGATAGTAAATTTAAGGCTGAGCTGGACAGGCATATGGAACGGATGGAGGGGTGAAATGGGTGGGGTTTTTTTTTTTTTTTTTGGCTGATGCTTTATAATCTTGCTATCTTGCATTGTATGCCTCTACTAATGCTAACGTAAAAACTCGCACAATTTCAGTTATCGGTATCATCATAAAATCGAGTTTACTACCCATTTATTATTACATACAGTAACAGAAAAGGTCAATAAACTGGAAAGTGCAAATTGTTTTTATTGTTTTTTGGTCGTGACCTCCAGAAATGACCTTTAGAAAAATATCACAAAGGCATTCAAAATTGGTTCTTATAACCGAACATAGTTATGATAACAATGAAAGTTTTAGTGCAATTTCCTTTATAAATATGACCTTTTAGAGAAATAAATAGCTTAGTAATATAGAGAAAATTTCAACTTCCGAGGTCTTGGAATAAATTACAAAAAAAACCAAAAAAACAATATGTTATTGGTTTCACAATACGATATTTTCACAATACCTCCATTTTTTCCTACAGGATGCAAAATACGTTTCCAAAATTTTTTTAAGTTTGCACTGGCTGGCAAAAACTTACGTAAAGTCGAATTTATAAGTTGAGTAAGTCAGGGAGTTCCTGTATTTCATAATAAATATATGTTTTTATGCAATCTTTATTCTGAATGTTTTTCATTATTATATAAACTCTAAAATATGACAGACTTGGTGATTGAGAGGTGCAGGAGCAGAGGAGCTCATTTCAAATAATATTAAGTTAACAACTGAACATGTCTATAAACATTTATAATGGCTAAAAGGTAACCAGTGGTAAAAATGCAAAATAATAGTTCAGTTTCTTAAATGTGAACAAATGACAATAAATATAGTCAGTCATATTAAATGTTGTCAGAATAAGAATGGTCATGCTTTGGGAATATCACATTTGAGAATAAGAAAAAAATAACTAATATTCTTCTTAAGGAATAATTAATATAATGAGGTAGTCTTTTTCAATCAACATGACATTTTGTGGTTAATAATATGATGTAGAGAATTTCAGTCAACTGCTCTCATGTAATTATGAAATTGCTAAATTTCATTTTGGATGCCATTATATCTACAGCATAGGGATAAACAAGTTTTAGTCAAGTTTTATCATTAGACCTTCTCTTCCATAGAGTTAGTACAGAGTGGGAGGCCAATTGAGTGACTTTAAACCTGCTGTTATTTGTATAACTACTTTAGTCATACAACCGATCAGACTTATTTCTAAGTTCTAACGGGGGACAAATAAACTTAGATTGTGGAAAAATTCCACTGTTTGTCCCCCTCAGTAAGTTGTAGTTTATGGAAGAGATTAAACACAAGTTTATGCATAAATCTTAAATTTTTCCCTCTGTACCCACCATGAGCATTTTCAATTTATCTTTCCCCTCAGTTGTTTTAAAGTGATCAAATTCTTGATCACTTTAAAACAACTGTGTCACCAGTTTATGCAAGCTCTGTGTGACCAGCTACTTACCTGTAATTTGCATAAGCATTTCAGCCTGAGTTAAGAAGTTTACTGAATATGAGATAGTATTAAAAGAGAGAAATTCAAAGCTGTAATATAGCTAAAGCAATATGGCATGAGAGATTTTCTAAGATATTGATCTGTTTTATAACGCCTTATTCATTTCAGCCAGTATGATTTTTAGTGCTTTCACACTATAATGGTCTTATTTCTCACAACAGATAAAACTTATTATTATTATTATTATTGTTGCTCTTATATTATTTCTCCCCGATTGTGGGTTCCACCTCATGATGGGTATTGCTACCAAGTACACAGGGTGGTTTTGTTGTTATGTCTTGGTGTTACTGTTGGTCGAGCAACTCTCCGACAATCCTATAGGTGTTCAGGATGGCTACTTTCTGGAGTTCCTTGTAGGAGTTCGCTGGGAGCCCTATCGCTGCTAGGCTGTTGGCACCATACCTGTGGTTGACACGATGATCGTTACTTGTTGCATATGCCACATCTCTTTGATCTTCTGTCTTAGGTTCGTGTAATTCCTGATTTTTTCCCCATGGGTTTTCTGCAGGTTGCCAATGTTGCGTACCACTATGTCAATCAGATAGGTAGTCTTTTCCTTCTTGTCCACAAGGGTTATGTCGAGTCTGTTGTGTGGGATTGTCCTATCCGTTATTATGGTGCAGTCCCAGTATAGCTTGTGGGTTGGGGTCTCTAATACTGCCTGGGGTTCGTACTTGTAGTATGGTACACTTTCTTCAACCAACTGGTATTTCCTTGCTAGCTTCTGATGTGTTATCCTGGCTACCTGGTCAGTCTGGGTGATCACCTTGCATCCCGCAGTGATGTGTTGGATCGTTTCTGAGGCCAGGTCGCATTGTCGACGTGTATCATCGGACACTCCGGGTTCCTTGGTGATGTATTTTCTGTAGTTCCTGGTGTTGATTACCTGGTCTTGGACGGTGAGCACGAATCCTTCGGTCTCGGGGAAGAGCGTCCTGCTCGTGAGGAATGCATTGGAAGCAATTTTATCTATGTGATCTTGATGGAGATCATTGTAGTGTCTGCCATGGAGTGCCTTCTCTGCCCATCTTTCTTGCTTCATTTGTACCTCTTGGTTGGGGGGGGGCTCCTCGCTTAGGTTGAGTGGGGTATACCGCTTGTCTATCTTCCTTATGCCTGGTGGAGTGCTGCTATCTGTTTCTGGAAGTAATCCTTCAGGTTAACTGTCGCTGTCTTCTGTTGCTCAATAAGGTATATCAGTCCCATTCCTCTTTCTTCCTGGGCAATTGTCAGTCTTTCCACAGCAGATTTCGGGTGGTGTTGGCAGCTTTTGGTCATCATTGTCCTTGTCTTTCTCATGATATCCTCCAGCTCGGTGTTAGTCCAATCTATGACCCTGAAGGAGTATGTTAGCACTGGGCCTGCACAGGTGTTTATGGCTTTAACTGTGTTTCCTCCATTCTGCTTTGCTTTCAGCAGGCTTCTGAGTGTCTGATGATATTTTTCCATTAGGCAGGCCTTAATTTCCTTGTGCTGTAACTGCTGAGCCTGCATCATCCCAAAGTATTTGTAGACCTCTCCCTCTGCCCTGGCTTCGATCTCTTTAGCACTCTGCAGCTGGTAGTTTCGGTTGACTAATTTTCCCTGGCGCAATCCATGGGTCTTGCACTTGTCTAGACCAAATTCCATCCTAATATCATTGCTGAATTCTTCGGTGATTTGGAGTAGTTGCTGAAGGTGATTCTGGGTTCCCGCATAGAGCTTTATGTCATCCCTTACATCAGGTGGGTGAGGGTGTACAGGTTCTTCCTTCCTTCTTTGAGGTTATATCCATACTTGCTACTGTTGAGCATGGTAGATAACGGGTTGCCGACCGGGCTAGCCAGGTGGATAAAACGCCTGCCTGGCAACCCAAAGGTCGTGGGTTCGAATCCTGCCTCGGGCTTGGATAAAAGTACTGCAAAAACCTTGGGAGGTGCATTATGGCCACAGAAGCCGATGCACCAACAACTACCAAAAAAAAAAAGGATAACGGGTTAAGTGCTAGACTGAACCACAGTGGCCTCCCTCTGAAAGATTCCTCTCCTGATGGGCATTGGCCTGGTTGTGATGTTTTCGACCTTAATGGTGGTACTCCATTTCACCATCCTTTCTCCTAGGAAGTTTATCACTATTGGATTGACTTTGTAGATGTTCAATGCCTCTATTAGCCAGCTATGAGGCACGGAGTCGAAGGCCTTGCAGTAATCAATGTAGGCTGTGTGCATGTTGCGCCACTTCTTGTAGGCTCGCTCCATAACCACATCATCTATGGTTAATTTCTCTTTGCTTCCTTTGCTCAGCCGCTTGCATCCTTTCTGCTTTTCGGCCATTATGTTCTGACTTTCCAAGTGGTCTGATATCTTCCTAGTTACGCAGCTAGTCAGGATCTTGTACATTGTTGGGAGGCAGATGATTGGCTATATTTCACCAGGTTTCTTGTATCTTCATCTTTAGGCTTCAGATACGTGATTCCTTGAGTGAGAAACTTCGGGATTGTCTCTGAGTGCCTTATCATTCGGGTGAACTGCTGAGCCAGGTGCTTGTGTGTGTGCAGGTGAGCTTCTTGTACCAGTAGTTGTGGACGTTATCTATTCCTGGAGTTTGCCAGTTGTGAGAATTCTTGATCGAGTTTATTTTACTTCTTCTTCCCGAATCTCCCACCCTCTCATTTCTTGCATTTTAGTTCTATCCAGGTGTTATGTCTTACTTCCCTGCTCCATATGTTTCCCCAGAACTCCTCAAACACCTTCTTCTCGGGTGGTCCGTTGTCTCCGAGATTCCTGTAGAAGCCTCTTTTGTCCTTATTGAAGATTCGGTTGTTTATTTTCCTCTGGGAGCTCTCTTTGTATTGGTGTAGTCTCTTGCTGAGTGCAAGGAGGTTCTGCTTCAATTTGTCCAAGTACTCTCCTATTCTCTGATTTTTTTGTCTCATGTTTGCTGTGGACACTGTCTCTCTTGAGGATGCTCTTCACTTTTCCAATTAATTTCTTACTCCTATTGCCCCACTGGTACTGGATCAATTGACCTATCTTATCTCTCAATTCTTCTATCTTCTGCTGAAGTTTTCTTTCCCAAACTGGTGGTTCCTTCTGTTTTCGGTTATTCTGCTGCTGGTCTCTTGCTTCTCTTCCATTAAACCTCGTGGCTGCTACCGCAGCACAATACATGGCTGTGTGGATAGTTTCCAGTGTTGCACCATTGCTGTCGAGGTACTGCAGTATTATGAGCCGATTCAGGTGGTCTGTGCTCTCCACAAGGTTCTATGTAGCCTCTGCTTCGTTATTCAAATTCTGTTAGGGCCTTCCATTCGTCCTCTATTCTGGATATCATAACCTCGTCTGTTTCCACTTCTGTGGAAACAGAAGTGGAAAGAGACTGCTGTGGGTTGTATTTCTTCTTGCTCTTCCTCCTCTGGTTTGGTGATGATATGTTCCTCCTCTGGTTCTGTATTCCTTATCCTTTGCAGTCGATCACTCGCGTCCTTCTTGATTTTTTCCAAGATTGCAGGAGCTATAAGGTTTTTTGTGATGATGATGGTCCGTCTCTGGTCTGCTAGTCCAGTGACCTGAATATCCAGGAATCGTTGCAGCCACTTGGTATGTTGTCTCACCCTGTAAGTTGTCATATCGGTCTCCAGCTTCGTTATTCATAGTATGCTTGCATGATGTACGTATTCATTTTGATGCTCCACTTCATGTGTTGATGTTTTCTCCCTTCCTGGGTGGTCACTAGTGCAGTTGCACAGGAAGCATTTCCAGTTGGTGGGGCTGGATGGTCTTGCCCTTCTCTTCTGGTAGCCATATGGGGGAAAGCACCACTCGCTCCACTGTCTTCCTCGGGAGACCATCTCTGATTTTTCGAACCAACCCCTCTGCCTAAGGCCTGAACACTAGTGACTTTATCCTGTGCCACACTCGATGCAGTATGATTAATATTTCTCTGTGACATCATCCATCTATGGTGGACCTGTTTAGCTTTGGCTTATGTCCAGTGGTAGTTCTAGCGAGTGATGCCAGACGGTGCCACAATCTGCCTCAGCCACCACGCCGACCTTGGGGTAGGTAGGTCCCTTGGAGCAACTTTCACGATAGTTATTTATTTTATTACTATTAATTTATTTATTATTATTATTCTAATTCATTACTATTAATTATACCGGTCTCCCAGCGTGATAGAGATGCGTTTGCTTCCGCCAAAGTTGTACTTGAACCCGGGTCCATCAGGCTGGTAGTCCAGTGTCGTAACCACTGGGCCATCATGCCTTATTATTATTAGTAGCAGCAGTAGCCATATGGTGCAAGGAAGCCTGAGTCTTATGCTGCACCAGCCAGAAAAAAAAAAAAATTTGAATTTCCCTGAGTGAGAAGGAATCACCAAGAAAGAGAAGAATGATGATATCCAGCTCAGGACCCTGGGTGTGCCAAGCCCATACTCACCAGATATTTAGTTATTTAAAAGCTATAATAGAATAGAATAGAATAGAATAGAATAGAATCTTTAATTGCAGCAATGATAGACATACAATTAGTCCCATCACGGCATGGTGGTGCCAGGGGTTAACAAAACTAAAATAAAATAAAATAAAAATAAAATAAAAATAAAATGGGCATATATTAAATGACATTGTACGATCGATTAAATAGAGTGAATTATTTGTTTTAATTTACGTTTATATCCCGAGGTCTCAAAAAAAAAAAAAAAAAAAAAAAGTACCAGAAGAAACTGGTATGTAACTACAGTATATAAAGTTTGGAAATATCATCATTCGGCATTGGAATAACTTATCCAGGTACAGTACTTGTCTAATATCCTACCGGTAATATAAGTTACAAAGAAGTCGAACATAACCAGTTTATACTGTATTTATGAATATGCATATTTACCATTTATAGTTCGTATGTAAGTTTAAATGGCAACGAAGACTGTGTCGTTGTGACTTAACTACTGATGATAATATATAGATAAATACCAAAGAAAATAGCCAGACGTAATAAGCATAAAATAATATTTTAATTTGTAAAGAACACCACATTCACCTTCACCAAACAATGCTATTATTACTGGGTGTTTTTTTTTTTTTTTTTTTTAACACCATCCTGTTATAAATAGCTTACGCTGCCTTAGAAATTTTTATGCGGACATACTCCAAATGCTTACTTAAAAATGAAAACTTTTAAAAAAAATCATCTAAATAACAAACCAGTGCTTACCCTTGCATGTCCAAGTTAATATATTCAAGCCTCCTCTAATCTATTGATCACCACACAACGGTATGAACAAATGGCAAGAGAAAAAAAGTAGATGTTTAAATAACTTGAACCTGGTGAATCAGACATTGTCATTGCTTATTGCAATGACACTAATAACTGCTCTTTGCACATTCTGAAGTTCCCAGGTCATATTATGACCTTCACTTCTATAAAAATCTTTTGGATAATTAGGAAACAGCTCAGGTCAAAGGTATGTACACAAAGAGTTCAGACCAGATTACTTGGTCGAAATTGTAATGATCATTTATGATATACAATAACATACAAGCTAATATCAACCAATGTGACTATTTTTAACAAGTAGATTTGAAGGAGGGGTAAAGGGGGGGGGTAGAACCAGTCTAATGACAAACTGTTTCTTATGAATTTACACCAATGCCTTTATCACTTATCAAACTTAAACTTAGTTGTTTGCGAAAGAGAACATTCATTATATAGAATGCAGATGCCAACCGTGCGTCCTATTTCACAAAATCAACTGTCATCAGTGGTGAGCTGTGAATATTGTTATTGTAATGAGTTGTCCTAGTATTGCAATAATACTTTTAAATAAAACCAGTTAAAGTTCTGTGGAGGCATCTGAAAATAATGCAATACCAGGCATTAAAATAATATCATATACAGTACTGAAAATAATACAATACCAGGTTGACTGTAAAAACAGTTTAAAAGAACAGGTCAGTAGGAGTAGTGAATCCGATGCAGTGATATGGGCCAGTTTCTTTAAAGAAACAGCGGACTTTGCAATGAAAATGAGGTGGATCTTGGTGTAAAATGTTGTTGTCCAAGTCTTCTTACTGAGAAATCAAAGATCATCACAGTTCATTACAATTCATGAGCACTCTTTGTTCATAAATGGAACAGTGTGGAATGAACCAGTTGCAGATTTGCTTTCAGTACTGCGCTAATTATTTCTCTAATTGGGTCATAAATTGAACAGATGCAATCGGATTAACAAACATTTGCAATTTATGGTGGGGGGGGGTTCAGAGCATTACTCAACATCTACAGGGCAAATAGTCTCCCAGATGTGTGGGTGACCACCCATTGTGAACCAACATAAACTGGAGCCGAAGTGTGGTGTCCCCACCACATGGAGGAATGCCACCCCTCTGTGTTACCAGGCAATACTAGGTAGTAGATGACTCTCATCAACCAGTGCAGTACCACCACTTTGCTTATTTGAGGCTTGAAATGGTGGAACCCGTGGTTAGTCTCCAGAGAAAAGTTCTGGTCAACCTTCCCCCATCTCTTCCATCATGCAGTATGATTGATACCTTTTAAGGTTATGATGAACACCACGGCAAGATTTTAACTTCCTTACATTTTGAGGGTATGCTCTAAAATGGTGTTTGCAGGCCAGCCACTAGTTAGTACACCAGACCTAACCTATTGGTAACTCTTTAGGAGGCTTCTGGTTCAGCTAATGTATAATCTTGCTGCATCTACTCTGCCAGATAGTGACTGGAGAGATTGTGAGTAGCGGGTATGTGGGGGGGGCGAGGCCACATAATGTCGAGGATCTGGGTATATTCTTACCATGAGTACACCATATCCAAAAATTTCATGACTTTGTATGGCATGTCCCCCCCCACACTTTTTTTTACTGTTGAATACACCATAAATTCTCAAACTAATAGAGAAAACTTATCTTCAAAAAGATAAGTTTTCTCTATTAGTATTCATATTAGTTTTCTCTAAACCTCTCAAACACTTCCTAATTTATTTCACAAATATCAGTTTTAATCTCAATGATGTCCATTTTCACTTAGTCTGCCAAACCCCATGTACTTTTTCTGATGGAATCTCAGTTATTGGTTGATTCCACCACTGCCCATATCACTTGCCCAAATTATTTGCTGTATGATTCCTTTCACCTCAAAGGTGGTATTTGTGCATATGTCCATTCCGATATTCCCTGTCAGAGACTTTGTAATTTGGAATCTCCTCTTTTCAATCTTCTCTGGCTTAAAATCTCTCTACATTATTCTCTCAAATTCATCTATTGTCTCTACTGTTCTCCCAACTCCACTAATCATGTGGAACTATTTGACTTCTTTTTGCAACTTGACTTTTTCCAGTCAAACTTTCCTAACAGGGAGGTAATTTTCCTTGGTGATTTTAATGTTCATATCTCCAGCTGGCTTCCATTTTCTAATCACGTAGACCCAGCAGGTCGAGATGCTGAGGCTTTTGCAATTACTAATGACTTAACAATCAATAGATTGTTAATTTACCTACTGGAATACCAGACATTTCAAACCATACAACCAATATGTTTCATCTTTTCTCACAAACAACCCTTCTAGGTACATGGTTGAAGTGAGTAGTCCTCAGATCACAATTTGGTGATTGTTTCTTCTCCAATGGAGCCTTTATCTCATGGCTATTCCCAACCTTGTGTTGTTTGGCATTACAAGAATGCAAAGTGCGATGACCTGCGAGATTTCTTTTCCTTGGTCGGATTACTGTTTCAAAACTTCTTATTTCAACATTTTCTCAGATCATGTCAGTGAAATTATTCTTGTATGAATGGATACTCCACCTTAAAATCTTGTCCTTTATCTAAACCTTAGTCTTCCAATAAATGTGAGGCTGTTCAAGAGAAGAATGTTGCATATCATAATTGATTTCTTTCCAATTCTTCATTTTCAAAATCTGCCTATACCAGAGGTTGCAACAATTGTAAAGCAGATATTAACTAGATTTTGAACAGGCTAAGAGTAGAAAATTTGCTTCTTTCCTTAATTCTAGCCAAGCATTCTGGTTTCTTTCCACAGCTATTGGCCGCAACTTTTGCCCATCTCTGCTCCCACCACTGACAAAACCAGATGGTTCTGTTGTCACTTCAGCCAAGGATAAAGCTGACCTGCTAGCATCCCATTTTTCTTCCAACTCATGTATTAATGATTTTGGTAAAACACCTCCCACCATTCCCAGCATGCTTCATTCAGTGCCTCCTGTAGCCTTCTGTCAAAAGGTTTTCAGAAGGAATTTGACAAATCTTGATTCTAAGGAAGCTCCAGGTCCTGATGGTATTTCTCCACTTGTTCTGAAAACCTGTGCCCCTGAACTTGCTCTTGTTCTTTGCTGCCTTTTTTCACTTTCTTATTATTATCCTTCAGAAAATCCAGAACCTTGAGGCCTTCATCTCTGCTTTCGGACTTCACATCAATATTGAGAAGTCAAGACAGTTGACTTTCTTTCTCAAAAGGAACCCAACAATAGTGCAACCAATTTTAAAGGATCCGCGATTTCTGCCATCCAACAACATACAGATCTGGGCGTTATTTTTGATCAAAAGCTCTCCTTTCTACTGTACATAGACCACTTGCAAATAAAGTTCTGTCGACTCTGGTGGATGATTAAACAACAATTTATGCACATTCATGACCAGGTTGTTGGGTGCAGATATATTAAGACTTGTTTAACTGGTCATACTCTATGGCGCCGAAGTCTGGACTTCAGCTGCTGCGACCCATCTTAAACGGATTTTTGCAGGGGATTTTTTTGGCTACTGAAGTGGGCTATATGGAAATTTTTGCTTCCCCCTACACCAAGGACCACAGAGATGGCGGCAGCTCTCAACATCAGACATCTTCTTGCCATCATTCACGAGAGAAGAATCGTCCTTGCTATCAAAATGATGGTCGGCATTATTTCAGTACCAGATTTCTGGGCTAACTGCAGATTGAAGGTTCCAGGTCTCAAGCCTTAGGGCTAATCCAATCCTTCAGGCCATTACAAACTGGTTAAAGTTATCTGAACAGTTCCTACCCATGCAAATCCTGCAAGACATAGTCCTTGGACGACGACCTCTACAAATTCGCAGTCGATAAGAAATATAGGCAGAAAGTATTTGGTCAGCATCCTTTCCAGGACCCCGTCAGAGGCCATTAGAACCCTCTCCTGAGGACTTATCCATCACTGCCATGGATCCATCACTCCAGTGTTCAAACCTTTTTGGAGTCATAATGCTTTTTTTTTTTTTTTTTTTTTTTCCCATCTATGTTGTGTAATTTCTTTTATTTAAACCACTGGCTCGTAGCCGTGAAGGAAGTTGTATACAGCAATATGCCTTCTATATATAATAAAGAGTTCTTCTTCTATTCCAAAGGTGTTTTTCTTTCAACTTGTAAATTTGCTCATATCCAGCCAGTGCCTAAAAAGGGTGACAAATCCTTCCCATCCAATTATCGTCCCATTGCAATTACTTCTCCTCTTTCTAAAGTAATGGAAAAATCAATTAACTGCCATCTGATCAACAATTCCCAATATGGGTTCCATCAGTGTCGATCGACTCATGTTATTCTGGCTTATGTTACCCATTTATGGAAAAATTCAATGGAAACGTTCAGTGAAAAACAAGCAGTTTCTCAAGACATCTCAAAGGCTTTCCATCATGTTTAGCATAAAGGTCTTCCAAACAAGCTTCCATCTTATGGTTTGCCAACTGGTTTTTGTAATTGATTATCCAGTTTTCTCTCTGATCGCCCACTGAGGATGATGGTAGATGGCTCTCTGTCTTCTAACTTCTCCACTAACGCTGGTATCCCCAAGGTTCAGTTCTTTCCCCCATTTTTTTCCTCTTGTATCTTAATGACCTTCTTCCTTTGACCAGAAATCCTATCCATAGTTTTGCTGATGATAGCACATTGCATTCCACTTTCCAGTTTGAGAAACCTCGCTCTGCTCAATCAGCTTAAACTTCTTGAATATCCATTACCAATTCCTTAAATGCCAGTCTCCAGGTAATTCTCCAGTGGGACAAAGACAACTTAGTTGATATCAATCCTTCTAAAACTCAGTCTTCTCTTATATCTTGCAAAAACGATTCTTCTGCTCTTATGCTTATCTTTGGCGACACTCCAATATATCTCTTTTGGAGATTACCCTGACTTCTGATCTCTCTTGGCACAAGCACATTACAAATATTGCTTCCTCTGCATCAAAAAAATTTAGTTTTCTCTTTTGCTCTCAGCCTTACTTTTCTTCCAAACAGCTGTTTACTCTGTACAAATCACAAATCCACCCTACCATGGAATATTATTCCCATATGTGAGCTGGCACTCCCAAAATCCCTTTCAGGCTTCCAGATTCCATTCAGAAGAGAGCAGTTAGGTTAATTAATGACTCATCTCTAACAGAGTCCCTCCACTCTCTGTCTCATAGACATTCTGTTTCTGCTGCATGCATTTTCTACAGATACTTCCATGGGCACTGTTCTTCTGAATTGGCTTCTGTAATTCCCGCTTGCCTCTCTTTCAAAACAGTCCAAAGATGTGCCGCCACCAGCCAACATCCATTTACTGTTCAACTTCAAACTCGCAGAACCAACTTTTCATCTTCCTCGTTTATTAATTCAATTTCCGTTTTCTGGAAAAACCTTCCTTTATATGTATTTCCGAAAAATTACAGTCTACAGAAGTTTAATTCTAATATCAACAAATATCTTCTTTTGTCTTCCCAACCTCCAACCCATGCACAGTACTAAGTACTGTAGGTTCTAATACCTGTTGTGTTTGGGACTTTAATAAAAAAAAAAAAAAAAAAAAAAAGATGGCCATTCAATTACTGTTATACATTTATTTTATCAATTTATGGCTTACAGTTGCACTTTTCCAACTTGCAACTAAATTTAATGTTTTCATGTTGTTCCATCACTGCACACAATGAAAACAGCTCTTGCACAACTTCATGCAGATAACTTATGAAATGATCTTGTAGAGGAACAGTCATGTAAGTCAGTTGCTATGATACTTTTCATCATGGCTTTACCTTGACTCTCAGTGAGTAACACTAAATTGTCAAGCTTTAGTTATAAAAACTATTTATTTAATATAGCATAAATTTAAATTCTTTGCATTTCCCATTCTGAAAGTTTTTTTTTAACAACCAGTTTTTGCACACCTATTCTCATTTCACTCACAGTTTATTAACACCTCTGTTTACACGCAGTGATATTCATTAGTCTCTTAGGTTTTTTTTCATCTCACAGTTTGCACACCTCAAGCAGAATTGGCCCAAGGTGCTATGCAATTTGTGACTGAATGAAATCTGTGCTTAACTGCATTTTGTGAAAGTGATTATAGTATTACTTTCAATTTTCAGTTTTCTTTAAAGGTCCTTATTTTGAAAGCAGCCCTATTCTCAAAAATTACTTGAGGAGAGCAGAAAGGGAAGTTACTTTTCGAGAAACTTTAGCCCAGGTTTCTCGTGGAGGCACCAGAAACCTGGGCTAAAGAGCCAAGCCTAAGTGCTAAAATGAGCCAAATGAATGCCCAGTCCTTTCCACCAATGGTGCCCACAGGCTCATCATATCTTGACTCTGAAACCAATCATGATGCCACAAACCCAAAAGAAAAAAAAAAAGAGTGAAAACAGAAATGCTTAAACAAGATCGTGCACTGTTTTTCATAATTCATTCATAAGAAATATTTAGAAAGTGCTGCTGCTGATCTACCTAAAGCAGCTTGATGATTATGATCAGGAGACCTCAGAGAAACAGTGATGCAAAAAACATACTGAAGCTTTGCTTAAAGTTACATCTTTCAATGGAATTCCCATAAGAGTAACACCTCATGCCACTCTGTACACTTCAAGAGGGGTTATAGCAGACTGGGTTTATTAAATGTATTGGAAGAAGAAATAGTATGAGAGGTATAAGAAGAAAAAGTTGAACATGTAAAAAGATAATAACAAAAAAATATGGAAAACTTATACTTATTCGTAACATTATGTTCACCTTCAATACCTTGATCTTATGAAAAGTAAAATCGGGATCATTTGTGTCATCTTCATTCATATGCACCAAACCCTATAAGTTGCTGTGTGCCAAAAATTTGGATACTCGCAAACAGTGTGCCAGAGGAAACTTAATTTGCTGCAATTGTAGTCCAAGAACCATACAAAAGAGGACTGTAATTCAAAATCGCTCTGCTGTGCAAACTACAAAGGCTCTCATCCAGCATACTCCAAAGCCTGTGGAAATTAAGTAAATAAAAATCCAGGAATACAGAGTAGTGCATAAAGGTGCATACTAGAAAGCAAGAGAACATCTCATTCTTGACACTCCAAAATGTACCCATGCGGCAAGCTACCCAAATAGATGAAACAATAGCAACCAGAAAGACATAACAATTCCTCCAAATATATCACTGGTTGTATAAGCTAAATGTCTATTGGCAAATTTTCAGCAGTCTTCTCAAAAGAGAATGTCAGATCAGACTGTTAATACCCCGAATTCAATCCTATCCACTTCTGCTCCTCCAGTAACTCAAAGTACACAGGAAGAGAATGAAGTGAATTCTGTTACAGTAAAAAAATTCTTCACAAACACACATTAGCATAGCATTGGCATATGATGCAAGAAAGCAAGCTTATATGGCATCAGCCAAAAAAAAAAAAAATAATAATCCTTCCTATTTCACCCATCCATTCACTCCAAATGTTTGTCTAGTTCTGCCTTGAATCTACTTAAGTTGTTGACCTCCACCACAAAAGATAGTAGTATTTTACAACTATCAACCACCCCCTGGCTTAAGGGAAATTTCTGAACATCTAATCTACAGTTATCTTATCTCAGTTTGAATTTATGTCCCTTGAGGTGAGTAATCTCAGAAAGAGGAAGAATCTCATCAGCATTGCGCTTGCTGAAACCATTCAAGGCCTTATACACCTCAATTAGATCACCTCGCAGGTGCCTAGCTCCAGAAGCTGCAATTTGCAGAACTTAAGCCTTTCTGGGTAACACCAATGCTTTGTTCCACTCACCAGTCTTTGCCCTTCTCTGTACTCATTCTAGCAGCTCTACATCTTTCCTAAAATGATTCCTCTATACCTGTATACAGTACTCAAGGTGTGGCCTCACCATTGCCTTATACAAGGGGACAATCATCTCCTTATCCCTTCTAGCAAAATTCCTGTATATTATTGACAATACACCATGATCTACTCTTGTAGCCTGTCTGCACTGCTGAGAAAACTTCATATCTGACAGCACAATTATCCCCAGGGCCTTTTCATTCTCCATTGACCTGCATGTAGTACTGCCCAGTTGGTATGTTACTCTGGGATTATTCTACCCATGTGCCATACTTTACATTTGTCAATGTTAAACTTTAGTTGCTACCTCTCAGCCAATCTGCTCAACTTTTCTAGATCCTGTTGCAGTAGTGTACAATCATTACTGCCATTAACAACCCTGCCAACCTTCGTATTGTCTGCAAACTTAGACATTAACCCTGATATACCTTCATCAATATCATTGGTAAATACAGAAAACAACAATGGGCCCAACACTGGACCCTGGGGGAACTCCACTAATAACATTTGTCCGTGAAGAGCAGTGTTCATTGATATCCACTCTCTGTCTTCTCTCGCACAATATCCATTGTAGCAACTTGCCCTTAATGCCATACTGCTCCAATTTGTTCAGTAGTCTTCCATGTGCAACAGTATCAAAAGCTTTCCTGAGATCCAAGCATATGATATCAGAATTATTTTTTGCATCCAGTTCCTTTATGTGTACTTCATGGTATCCAATTGAATATGTCAGACAAGACTTCCCCCTAACAAACCCATGCTCTGTCTGAACTATAACCAGTGCCGGATTAAGGCATGGGCTGACGAGGCAGCCACCAGTGGTACCATTCTGACAGGAGTGCCAGAAGCTGAAGAGCAAGGGAAAGATTTTTTTTTTTTTCCCTACAAAAACCAAGCCTGACACAATCTGCGGCCATAAAGTGATGTTACTCGGCCTGAAATATTCCATGATATTCCTTGGAAGTGTTGCAATTATTGAATTTTAAACTTTTTTTTTTATTTTCAAACGCACAATATAGAAGTTCCGTGACATATAGAAGAAAAATTCGCTTTGTTTCTGAGGAAAGATGAAGCACGTGTTCGGTTGAGATGGCCTTCCCTGCAAACTGATTAGGGCTGATGTGCACTGAAACTCCACATTCCGCAGATAATGGAGTGCTGATTATTGGGTTTCACCTCACGTCAGGGACGTACTCATGAACAGGCACATGAGGCTCTAGCCTCACCATAGAAGGGCCTCACAGGGCCCTCTGTAATCTCAAATTTTTAAAGCAATAGGCCTCACTTGTACCTGCCATGTAAACAGAGACAGATCAAATTTACTGAAAGTGTGGATGACCTATTCCTGCAAAAGAACAGATTAATTTCCAGGATGAAGGAAAATCACTCTTTCCTAATTCTGTAATAGGGTGCTTACGATAGAACACAGGTTGACCACGGTGTATTGTCTGCATAGGGATATGCCTAAATTTTTTCAACTGGCTATGAACACAAGAAAGCAATTGACCATGCAGTTGACCAGCGTGACTTGGTATGGCATGTGGGAGAGGCAGCTGTAAATGTGTTACGAACCATTAAATTGTGGAATGTTAATCCCTTTAGTTCTTAATTCGTGCTTTCTACAGCAACAGCTCCATTGACTAAAGGCCAGAGATGCAATTTTATTCTTTCTAGTGAAACTGTTCTAATTGATATCAGAACCTATATAAGCTAAGATCCAAAAACTGTAAAATTTAGTTTAATTTAGCCGTTAATGTGTAAAGTTAAAGTGTAATATGCAAGAGTTTACACATTGAAATAAACATAGGTACTTTTCTATATCTTTGAAAGTAGTTTAATAAATTTTGATTATGTTGTAACAGCAAATTTAATTATCATACCTATGTAATGTTTCATTATTTGTTGTGACTGTGGCTTATGTTTCCTTTATTGAAAGCTTTTGCATCTCTTGCTCTTAAAATATGAATTGATTCAAGTGTACTTACTTATTTAATTTTTTAAAATTAAAAATTTAAAAAAAATTTAAAAAAATTAAATTAAAAATTGATTTAATTTTTCAAAATTAAATCAATGTCATTGTCAGTTACATTACTCTGGTCTGTGCTTGTTAACAGGAGAGACTGCTTCTACAGGGATGGGATACACTTAAATAAAAAGGGTGCAAGATATTTGCTGATACTATCAAGGCACAGTTAGGTGGGTCGGAAAACTGCTAGATTGGGGGGGGGATACACGGACTAATAGATTAACAGTAGCCACTGGCAGAGGTAAAAGTGATTCTTTCACTACTTCTATTGAAATGCAATTAAGCAGCAGCCTGGAAAGCAAGGCAATGGGAATTTCAGGGACTGCTGGGAGTCATAGTGAACAAGTAAATACATGGACTGTGTAAGGGTAACTAAGAGTAGAAACAAGTGCATGTATATTTGCATATGTACACCAATGCTATGAGTACAGTTAATAAATTCGATGAGCTTGAAGTGCTAGTCAAGACATCAAAGGCAGATATTGTTGGAATGTCAGAGACATGGTGTCACACAGACATAAGCAGTGCAGAACTGGAATTTGGGGAGTACAATGTGTACAGAAAGGATAGACAGGACAGGAAGGGAGGAGGGGTTATGCTGATAGTTAAGAAACACATAAAACCTATCTAAGGAAGTTAGTGGACAATGCAATGTTGAGTCTGTTTGGTGTGACATAAGCACTGGGAAAGGAAAAACGAGAGTAGGTGTGTATTATAGGCCTAATGAATCTGATGAGTATAATGAGCAATTGTGCAGAGAAATAGTGGACAAGTAAATTAGTGTCTTATAATGGGGGAATTTAATTTCCTGGATATTGACTGGAATTTGTGGGTTGGTTACTCACACACTGGCAAGGCCTTTGTGGATTTATTGGATAATTGTTTCCTACAGCAGCATGTTCAGGAGGGAACTGGAGGGAGTAATACTTTTGATCTGATTATCAGTAATGATTCTTCATGCATCAAGAATCTGCAGATAAAGAAACCACTAGGTGGCAGAGATCACAGTTTGCTGAAGTGGGATTTACTCAAAGAGGTAACTACCATCAAGGGTAAAGGAAAGGGTTTATGCTTTCGTAAAGCTGACTATGGTGGTCTGAGACAGTATTTAAATTCTATACGGTGGAACCAACTGATGATGGTACCAACAGCAAATTCAAAATGGGAAGCATTCAAAGAATTAATCTTGGAAGCTACTAGGCTTTTCATACTAACAAAGAAATATTGTTCAAGATTTTGGCCTAAATGGATGTCAGATGAACTAATTAGACTTGTGACAGAGAAGAAAAATGCATGGGATACATATAAATTAACATGTGACATAGAAGCCTATGATAGATATAAGCTGGTCTGTAACCAAGTTACAAAGGAGGTTAGGCAGGCAAAGGATGCAATGAAACACAGCAAAGAGTTCTTTACTTATGTAAACTCTAAAAGGAAGGGGATGAATGAGATTGGTCCACTTGATATCGATGGTTCAGCTGTTGATGATCCTGCTCAGGTAGCTAACAAACTAAATGAATATTTTGCGTCGACATTCAAACATGAGGAGTTATTCAGGAAGGGTAATGCCAGAGGTGTATGCAACTCTGGCAGTAAGCTAGATAATCTTGTACTAATTGAGAGTAAAGTTGAGGAGAAATTGTTGAAGATACACTAAAGAAAGGCACCTGGGATGGATGGGATCTATCCTGTTATATTAAAGGAGGCAGCAAAGGAAGTAAGCAAACCCTTATCCATAATTATGAGAGCTTCTCTGGACTCAGGGGAGGTACCCATGGACTGGAGATGTTCAAATGTGACTCCAATCTACAAAGGAGGACAAAGGGAGACACGGGTAATTACAGATCTGTTAGTTTAACTTCTGCTCCAGGGAAATTAATGGAGGCACTGGTTAAAGAAGCATTGCAGGATCATCTAGACAAGATTTCAGTTATAGCTCTTACACAGCATGGGTTTGTTAAGGGGAAGTCTTGTCTGACTAATTTGATTGTATACTATGATGTAGTCACAAAGGAACTGGATGCAAAGAATAACTTTTATATCATTTATTTGGATCTTAGAAAAGCCTTTGATACTGCTTCACAAATTGGAGCAGTGTGGCATTGGAGGCAAATTACTGCTATGGATAAAGGGATGGTTGAGCGGAAGAAGACAGAGTGGTAATCAATGGACACTACTCTTCATGGACTAATGTTATTAGTGGAGTCCCTCAGGGTCCAGTGTTGGGTCCATTGTTGTTTACTGTATTTATAAATGATATTGATGATGGCATATCAGGCTTAATGTCTAAATTTGCAGACAGTACGAAGGTTGGCAGGTTTGTTAATGACACTAATGACAGTACACTGCTGCAAGAGGATCTGGAAAAGTTGAGCAGATGGGCTGAGAGGTGGCAAATGAAGTTTAACATTGACAAATATAAAGTACAGTAAACCCCCGCTATTCGCGGGAGTTACGTTCCTGAGAAATGTCGCGAATACCAAAAACGCGAATACTGAGTTATGGTGCCCATAGTAATAAAGGGGTTCTGTTCCAAAATATGAAATATATAAGAAAAACTAGTCTAAAATTTAGTTTATGTATGTATTATATGTACCTTCATAATATGACTATGTACATAGACAGTACATAGTGAAATGCAAGCATATGGCATCGAAATGAAAATAAGAGCAGTGTCCATTAATTACCACTCTCTGTTATCTTCCACTCAACCATCCCTTTATCCATTGTAGCAACTTACCCTTCTTGCCCTACCTCTCCAATTTGTACAGCATTCTTCCATGTGCAACAGTGTCAAAAGCTTTCCTGAAATCCAAGTATATGATATCAAAATTATTTTTGACATTCAGTTCCTTTGTTACCTCATCATAGTATCCAATCAAATTGGTCAGACAAGAATTTCATTTAACAAACCCAAGACTTTCATTTAACAAACCCATGTCTAGATGATCCTGCAAAGCTTCTTTAACCAGTGACTCCGTTAATTTCACTGGAACAGTAGTCAAACTAACAGGTCTATAATTATTTGTGTCACCCTTTGATCCCACTTTGTGAATTGGAGATACATTTGCACATCTCCAGTACTTGGGGACTTTCCACAAGTCCAAGGATGCTCTCATAATTATGGCTAAGAGTTTCCTTACTTCTTTTGCCACCTCCTTTAACATAACTGGACAGATACCATCCATCCCAGGTGTGTTCCTTATGTTTAACTTTAACAATTTCTCCTCCACTTTGCTCTCAGTTATTACAAAATCACTTAGCTCCCTGTTAGAATTTGATAAACTTCTGGCATTCCCCTCATTGAATAACTCCTCATGTGTGAATGTAGATGCAAAATATTCAGTCAGTTTATCAGCTACCTGAGCATGATCGTCAGTAGTCAACCCATCTAAGTTAAGTAATCCAATCTAATTCGTCCCTTTCCTTGTAGAGTTTACATAAGTAAAGAATTCTTTGCTGTTTTTCTTTGCATCCTTTGCCAAAGATTTCTCACAATCTGTCTTCACCTGCCTAACCTCCTTTGTGACTTGATTACAGACAAGCTTATATCTGCCATAGGCTTCTGTGTTACCTGATAATTTATATGTATCACATACATTTTTCTTCTCTGCCTTGAGTCGCGTTAATTCATCTGACATCCATTTAGGCTTGAACAGTATTTCTTAGTTGGAATGAAAAGCCTAGTAGCCTCCAAGATTAAGTCCCGGAAGGCTTCCCATTAAGAATTCAATGTTGGTAACATCATCAGTTGATCCCACTGTACAGAATTTAAAAACTGTTTGAGACCCCTGTAGTCACCTTTACAAAAGCCCTTCTGTTTAGCCTTGATGGTAGTTACATCTTTAAGTAATTCCCATATCAGTACATTGTGATCACTGTTACCCAGTGGTTCCTTTATCTACAAATTCTTAATGCATGAATAATCACTGCTGATAATCAAGTCAAGAGTATTCCTCCCTCTGTTTACCTCTTGAAAATTAGAAAACAGTCATCCAATAAATCCAAAGTCTTGCTAGTGTGCAAGTGACCAATCCACAAGTTCCAGTCAATATCTGGAAAGTTAAAATACCCATTATAAGACATTCTGATTTACTGGCCCACTTTATTTCTCAGCACAATTGGTCATTATACTCATCAGATTCATTAGGCCTGTAACACACACCTACTCTCATTTTGCCTTTCCCAGTGCTTATATCACACCAAACAGACTCAACATTGCATTGTTTATCAACATCAGTTGGCATTTCCTTAGATTTTGTGTTTCTTAATTAACAGCATAACCCCTCCTCCCTTCCTGTACTGTCTATAATTTTCTGTACACATTTTACTCCCAAATTCCAATTCTGCACTGCTTATATCTATGTGACACCACGTCTCTGATATTGCAACAATATCTGCCTTTGATGCCTTAACTAGCACTTCAAGTTCATCAAATTTATTAACTATACTACTAGCATTGGTGTACATACAAGTATACATGCACCTGTTTCTACTCTTAGTTACCCTAACACAGCCCATGTATTTAGTTATTCCACTATGACTCCCAACAGTCCTGGAAATCTCCATTGCCTTGCTTTCCATGTGCTGCTGCTGCTCATTCTAATAGAAACAAGTCAAGAATCACTTTTGCCTGTGGCCACTGTTAACCTTTTAGCCATTGTTCCTCCCCCCCCAAGCTAGCAGTTTTCCAACCCATCAAATACTGCCTCGATAGCAATAGCATCAGCAAATATCCTTGCACCCTTTCTATTTAAGTAGAAGCAGTCTCTCCTGCAACAAGTACAGACCAGGCTGAAAAAAATTTGAACCCTTGAGCCTTGCACAATCTCTCCAGGGCTGAATTGATTGACAAGGCTCTCATAATATACTCCTTCCTATTGTGTCTGGGCAGAATTGCAGACACTTTCACATTCATCCCTAACTCGCAACTTTTTTCAGCATTGACCTGTACTTGTTGAGTAAATCTGCAGATCTCTTACTCTTAATGTCATTAGTTCCAACATGTACAACAATATCAAGGTGCCTCCATAGCCAGGTGGGAAGGAGCAGCAGTGCATAACACACGCTTCTTGATTAGGCTGGGGTTCGAGCCCGTCACCACCAAATACAGAAGATGCGGAAAGGTCATGGTATGACCACTGCATATCCCGGAGCAATATGGCCTTAGTTGCTAATGCTCCTAAAAACCAAACAACAACAACAATAATATCACCTTTCAGACATACCCTCATTATTTGCTGAGTGGAAAGATTTGCCAGTATATCTGTGCCCACTTGTTCATAAGATTTTTTATCAGTCATCCACAATCTTATGCCCACTTGTTCATAAGATTTTTTATCAGTCATCCACAATCTTATGCCCACTTGTTCACAAGATTTTTTATCAGTCATCCACAATCTTATACCCACTTGTTCATAAGATTTTTTATCAGTCATCCAGAATCGTATGCCCACTTGTTCACAAGATTTTTTAGCAGTCATCCACAATCTTATGCCCACTTGTTCACAAGATTTTTTATCAGTCATCCACAATCTTATGCCCACTTGTTCATAAGATTTTTTATCAGTCATCCACAATCTTATGCCCACTTGTTCATAAGATTTTTTATCAGTCATCCACAATCTTATGCCCACTTGTTCACAAGATTGTAGATGACTGAAAAACAATGTTTTTTTTCCCTTGTAATTATATAGGCTTATATAAGCTTCCATAAATGACATTTCTTTTTATTTATTAAAGGCAGTACTAAATTCAACAAATTTTTGAATGGATTTGAATTTTATCTGCCATTGTAAATAGTTCTTCCACTGCATCTGATACCTCTATATTTCTCTGACTTTAATTAGTATACTCCTAGGGCAAATTACAAAAATTCCATCAGTGGTGTTTCTTATTTACATTTGTCAGCATTGTTTTTGCAGCCCATGTTAATAAATGAAGAAGTGCAGTGTAAATTTTTTTTATCTCTGACAGTAGTAAATATTTAACTTTTAAAAACATGTTTTTGAATATAGGTTTGTTTAAAAATTCAGGCAGTAGTGATATTGTGTTTTCAGTCAGAAAATACAAAGTGACGCTTGCTATAATCTGACTGTGGGAGCTGATTTTTCCCTCTGTACGTGTAAGAACCATGTTTCCGAACTTTTTTTTTTTTTTTTTGAAAACCACATCAGTGATGAGAACCTGATTTTTTTCCCAATGGTATCAGAGAACAACTAGTTTTTAACCTTAGTGTGTGTGTGTGTGGGGGGGGGGTGGTATCTCTTTCAGCCATTATTTAAATTCACAAACAGCAGGTGACATTTAATTTCCTGTCAAAGTTGCAAAAATTTGCTATGTTTCCCAGAAGATTTTTCCAGTCTAACACACTTGTTAGCAATAGTAAATTGATTAGAAAGAAGAGTGTCAAATTTTTAACAAGCACATAAGAAGAAACGTAACTTTTAACTTTTATTTCTCTATGCAGTGTATCCCAATATGTTATAAAAAAAAAATTATGTATCTTCTTATGTTGCTGATAAAGAAAATTAACACAACAGTTTGCTATTTTATTTGAGCACTGTGGGCTGCATGAATTTGTCTGAAACTCGGACATTACACATTCCAAGGGAAAGGCAACTCGAATAACAAAATGAAGCATGACTTCTTTACTTAAATAAGTTCTGATCAAAAAAAAATTAAGTCAAACTTTCTTAACAATGACTCTGCAAACAGAAAAAAAAAAAATGTTAATTAATAGCTAGGTATCTATCCTCTTATGCCTTTTGGGGGAAACAGCAGCCCAAATTGCTAAAACATATTTAAAACACGAAGACACCACCAACCAATAAAAGTGATGGAAGTGGGTGCAACTATGAAAGTCTCTGTGATAGTCAAGTAGGTAAGAGTAGTTCTGACTTGCTGCTATGTTTTGCTGCCTCACTTATTCAAATTTTACAAAAATTTTTATATGAACTAAATTTTTATGTGTGTGTAACAAAGATTCCACCCTGTGCTACTGGTGGATTCAATTAAGAAATTTTTTTTTTTAAAAAAAAGTTATTGAAAACACAATCATTTTTTAAAAGTGTAATTTTGTGAAATCCATATACAATAAGAATTTAAAAAGGTTACTGTGTCTTATTAAACATTTTTATAGTATATAACAGAGCTATGGTGCATTAGCATTAGCATTAGTAGAGGCATTTGATGCAAGAAAGCAAGCTTATGCAGCATCAGCCAAAAAAAAAAAAAAAAAAAAACCACTTCCACTTCACCCCTCTGTTCGTTCAAAATACCTGTCCAGCTGAGCCTTAAACTTATTTAGGCTATCAACCTCGACCACAAGGGATGGAAGTCTGTTCCACCAACCAACCACCCGCTGGCTAAAGGCAAATTTCCGCACGTCTATCCTACATCTGTCTTTCCTCAATTTGAATTTATGCCCTCTCAGGTGATTATTCTGAGCTAGAGGAAGAATCCCATCAGCATTGAGCATGCTTAAACCATTCAAGGCTTTATACACCTCTATCAGATCACCTCGCTGGTGCCTAGTCTCCAGACACTGTAATTTGCAAAACTTAAGCCTTTCTTCGTAAGAGCACCCCTTTGTTCCATTCACTAATCTTGTTGCCCTTCTCTGTACTCGTTCCAGCAGCTCTACATCCTTCTTGAAATGAGGCCTCCAGACCTGTATACAGTACTCTAGGTGTGGCCTGACCATCGCCTTATACAATGGAATAATCACCTCCTTATCCCTGCTGGAAAAATTCCTGTATATCATTGACAATACTCCATGAGCTACTCTTGCAGCCCGTCTGCACTGCTCAGAGAACTTCATATCTGCCTGCACAACCACCCCCAAGTCCCTTTCATTCTCTACCACTGTCAGTGTTGTACCATAGAGTTGATACGTTGCTCTGGGGTTGCTGTTTCCCATGTGTAGTACTTTACATTTGTCAATGTTAAACTTCATTTGCCACCTCTCAGCCCATCTGCTCAACCTTTCCAGATCCTGTTGCAGAAGCATAGTGTCAGTAGTGTCCTTGACAACCCTGCCAACCTTTGTATCGTCTGCAAACTTGGACATTAATCCCGATATACCATCATCAATATCATTTATAAATACAGAAAACAATAATGGACCCAACACTGAGCCCTGAGGGACTCCACTAATAACATCAGTCCACGATGAGCAGTGTCCATTGATTACCACTCTCTGTCTTCTCCCCCTCAACCACCCCTTTATCCATAGCAGCAATTTGCCTCCAATGTCACACTGCTCCAATTTGTGTAGCAGTCTTCCATGTGCAACAGTATCAAAATCCTTTCTAAGATCCAAGTATATAATATCAAAGTTATTCCCTGCATCCAGTTCTTTTGTGACTGCATCATAGTATCCGATCAAGTTGGTCAGGCAAGACTTCCCCTTAACAAAACCATGCTGTGTCTGAGCTATAACTGAAGTCTTGTCTAAATGATCCTGCAGTGCGTCTTTAACCAGTGCCTCCATTAATTTTCCTGGAACAGAAGTCAAGCTCACAGGTCTATAATTACTTGTGTCAGCCTTTGATCCTCCTTTGTGAATTGGGGTCACATTTGCACATTTCCAGTCTATGGGTACCTCCCCTGAGTCCAAGGAAGCTCTCATAATTATGGCTAAGGGTTTGCTTACTTCCTTTGCTGCCTCCTTTAATATAACTGGATAGATCCCATCCACCCCGGGTGCCTTTCTTGTGTTTATCTTCAACAGTTTCTCCTCCACTTTACTCCCAGTTATTTCAAGATTTTGTAACTTACTGCTAGAGTTGAATACACCTCTGGCATTCCCCTCGCTGAATAACTCCTCATGTGTGAATGTCGATGCAAAATATTCATTTAGTTTGTTAGCCACCTGAGCAGGATCCTCAACACTTGACCCATCAATATCAAGTGGACCAATCTGATTCATCCCTTTCCTTCTAGAGTTTACATAAGTAAAGAACTCTTTGCTGTTTTTCTTTGCATCCCTTGCCAAGGATTTCTCGTAATCTGCCTTCGCCTGCCTAACCTCCTTTGTAACTTGGTTGCATATCAACTTGTATCTATCATAGGCTTCTGTGTCATGTGTTAATTTGTAAGTATCCCATGCATTTTTCTTCTCTGCCATATGCCTCATTAGTTCATCTGACATCCATTTTGGCCTAAACCTTGAACAATATTTCTTAGTTGGTATGTAAAGCCTAGTAGCTTCCAAGATAAGTTCTTTGAATGCTTCCCATTTTGAATTTGCTGTTGGTAACATCATCAGTTGGTCCCACTGTATAGAATTTAAATACTGTCTCAGTCCATCGTAGTCGCCTTTACGGAAGCAATAACCCTTCCCTTTACCCCTAATGGTAGTTACCTCTTTCAGTAAATCCCACTTCAGCACACTGTGATCACTGCCACCTAGTGGTTCATTTATCTGCAGATTCTTAATGCATGAAGAATCACTGCTGATAATCAAATCAAGAGTATTACTCCCTCTAGTTGCCTCCCGAACATGCTGATGTAGAAAACAATCATCCAATAAATCCACAAAAGCCCTGCTAGTGTGTGAGTATCCAGCCCCCAAATTCCAGTCAATATCTGGGAAATTAAAATCTCCCATTATAAGACACTCTGATTTACTGGCCCACTCTATTTCCCTGTACAGTTCCTTATTATACTCATCAGAGTCATTAGGCCTATAGCACACTCCTACTCTCAATTTTGATCTCCCAATGCTTATGTCACACCAAACTGACTCCACACTGCACTGTCCAGCGATGTCGACTGGCTTCACTTCCTTGGTTTTTATGTGTTTCTTACCTAATAGCATAACACCTCCCCCCTTCCTATCCTGTCTATCTTTTCTGTAGACGTTGTACTCCCCAAATTGCAGTTCCGCATCCCTTATATCTGTGTGACACCACGTCTCTGATATCCCAACAATATCTGCCTTCGATGTTTTGAGCAATACCTCAAATTCATCAAATTTATTTACTAAACTCCTAGCATTGGTGTACACGCAAGTATACCTGCACCTGTTTCTATTCTTAGCTACCCTAACACAACCCATGTGTTTACTTGTACCACAATGGCTCCCAGCAGTCTCTGAAATACCATGCATCTTGTTTTTCAGGCTTCTGCTCATTCTAATAGAAGCAGTGCAAGAATCTCTTTCACCTCTGCCAGTGGCTACTGTCAATCTATTGGTCTTTGTCTCCCCCCAAGCTAGCAGTTTTCCGACCCACCTAACACTGCCTCGATAGCATCAGCAAATATTCTTGCACCCTTTCTATTTAAGTGTATCCCATCCCTGTAGAAGCAATCTCTCCTGTTAACAAGTACAGTCCAGGCTGAAAAAAATTCTACCCCTTGAGCCTTGCACAATCTTTCCAGGGCCGAATTGATCGACAGGGCTCTCATCATATACTCCCTCCTATCGTGTCTGGGCAGAATTGCAGACACTTTCAAATTCAACCCTAATTCTCGGCTTTTGTTCAACAGTGACCTGTACTTGTTAAGTAATTCTGCCGGTCTCCTACTCTTAATATTATTAGTGCCAACGTGTACAACTATATCACCTTTTGTGCCCTTAAAAGATGATATTCGCTCTACAACGTCATCAACCTTTGCCCCTGGCAGACATACCCTGGTCCTGTTCCACCTATCTTTTTTACAAAGCATGTTCCCCGTTTCCCTGACAATAGAGTCACCAACAACTACTAGTTCCTTCGGGACCAGCGCATTCTGCCTTGGGGGTTGTCTCTGTGTCACGCGATGCCCAAGTGCAAGCTCTGGCGTTGATGTGGGCAGCTGAGAGCTTGATGGGCCCCTCAATTTAGTTTCTTCGAGGGCATCCACCCTGTCCTTCAAGCTCTCATATAGGCCCAAAAGAACGTCGAGTTGTTGCCTGATATCGTTACACTCCTTGCATCGCGCACACACAAAGACATCCCCCTTGGCAGTATCAAGTCCCGTACCCGATTGCTCTGCAAACATCAAGCAAACAGTGCATTTTATAAGGCTGTGAGTCAGAGGACAACTGCCCCCATCAGTTCTGCTCTGAGCCACAGCACTTCCATTAGCTTGAGCCTTTTGCTTTGCTAAAGGTGCTAAATATGTTCTATGTTGATATCAATATTTGTAGAAGAATAAGAGAAATTTACCTCAATACGATATGTGGAACACTTCCATATGATACTCTCCAGAAATTAAAATGAATGAAAGATTAATGCAAAATGATTACAGTGAAAAACCAATTGAATACAATTCAAAAATTAACTAAAATTCAAAAAAGAATTTAAAAAAAATTAATTAAAAATCAAAGTTAAACGTTAAAAATGAAAAATTGTTTTTCAAATTTATGCTTAACATTAATTTATATTTAATTCTTTTTTTTTAATTAGTTTTTTTTTTAATTTTATTTAATTTTTGAATTGTGTTCAATTGATTTTTTACTGTAATCATTTTGCATTAATCTTTCATTCATTTTAATTTCTGTAGAGTATTATATGAAAGTGTTCTACATATCATGTTGAGGTAAATTTCTCTTATTCTTCTACAAATACTTATTAAACATTGCAAAGAAAAATGTTTCTAAACATCTTATTTGAACATAAATGTCCTCCCCCCCCCCATTCACCATCTTTACAGGTCATTATCCTCCCATACCTGGAATTCAAGAATGGAATACCCCAGAAGCAGTTGCTGCCATGGATGAAGAAATTGAAAGATGGTAAGTGGAGGAGGATGATCCTTTTTTAAAAAAAAAAAACGTTTATTGCTGACACATATTTTTAAAAATTTTTTCTTTGTTTTTGTGGAAGGATGAAAACAACTGTGTTAGTTCAAGAATTATAAAATTCCGATATATATACATATACACATAGCCTAGAATTCTATAAGAGACTGTTTCAAAGCTTTTGTATGTACATGAAGTGATGGCTAGTGACTATTTCCAAATTACATTTTATAGTGATTCTTATATAAAGAAATGGCAGTAAACATTGAAAACAGCATTTATTTTTCTGTGATTCATAAAACCATATCCTTTACCTGTGCTGTTTTGGCTCATCAGGTCAAAAATAAATACATGTAAAGACCACATTTTTACTTTTTTTGCACACAAATTTATATCTTAAAGTTCTTTAGAAACATAACATTAATTCTGCATATAGTAACTTTCTATTTCACGAATATCACGCATTCCTGAAAAGTAGTTAATGGGAAAAGGTTCATAAAGAATGAAAGAGACCTCCTGTGCTCAGAAGGAATGACAATTGAATATTTTTTTTTAACTTGAATTAACAGTATACAGAGATAAAATAAAGATGAAATCAATGTTTACACCTAAAATTGATAAAATCCATAGAATGTTGCATGAGTAGCTATTAGTCACTTGATTTTCTCATACTTCTCTGGTGCTGTTTTATTTGTTTCAACTTTGTTTTGCATATCAACTTTCATCATCACAGGAAGTTTTCTCAACCATATGTTGAGACATATGGTTGAGAAAATGCTACAACAAATAAACAGATTAATGAAGTTGAGAAATGCTACAACAAATAAATAGATTAACAAAGTTGAGAAATGCTACAACAAATAAATAGATTAATGAAGAAGCACCGGAGCAGGATGAGAGAACTTTTATCCAGTGGCAAATTCTGAACACCTTTTTTTGCATGTAGAAATAAAATGCTTGTCTACAATGTCTCGTGGATACCTGTTTGTGTGACTGGTGTAACATTTGTTGCAGTCAGGGCCAATATCATAAACCACCCTGCTATGCATGAATAGCATCAAGAGTAGTGTCACTTGAAGGACCAACGACAAAACACTGATGTCTGGAAGTTGGATACATTGTACCCAAAGGGAGATTTACTGTGAAGCTGATGAAGCTCAAGTTTCAAGGGCCCCTTCCAAGGCCCTGGGAGAGTTCCCTAGCAGTGTGTTCACATGGTCATATGTTTTTGTAAATTTTACAAAAGTAAGATATTAAGACCATTCTCTCTCTCCCTCCACTCCGTTACTATACTGTACTAGAAAGAACATCAGGAAAACTGTGTTGGGAGTTTCCTCTTACCCAGATCTAAATAGGATATACTCAAGATCTGATTATAAAGAAGAGAAGGCAAGAATTAAAAATGAACTGATGGCTGTATGGCAACAGAGGTTGGACACGAGTGAAAAAGGACGTGTCACCCATATGTATTTACCGAGAGTTGACATATTAAATGTGCGGGCAAATCCTTGGCAGCAATTTGGACTACATGCCACTTTTCTTATTACTGGACATGGATTGGCAAAAAGACTCCATGAGTTGGGACTTGTGGAAAATGATTTATGTTCTTGTGGGTTACAAGAAACTAGTGTCCATATTATGCTCCATTTTGATCAATATGTTGATCTAAGACATGAATTGGAGATAAGTCTAGGTAAACTTGAACAACAAGGTCTTTGGATCATGTTCATGGATAGGGCTCTCCTATGGTATTTTAATAAGTTTGTGAGTCTAGTTTTAAACGGAGAGCAAGGCTAGATAGTAGTTCCCGCCTCTTCGTGGCTGGGGACAGTAACACAGCCAATTAGGATATGTAAGATGACGATAGCTACACTACATCCTTCTTGGCTGCGGCCCCTCGACGTGGGCACCTGTACGTGGTGAGGGGACCTCCCAGTGACGCTGCTGGACTTCCAGACTAGCATCACTGGGATCCAACGCCCACAGCCCAGGTTCCAGGCTTACATCAATGGAATCCGGCGTGTTTGCCGTGCGCTGCGACCCATGGAAATTAGGAAAGGGGGATCCTAGTGGTTGAGGGGCCCAGCTTCAATACACCACTTTGGCCCCTGCTTTGACAAGATGGGTGGTCCTGGAAGGCCGGGCTAGGATCAATTGGCTAGTAGGCTCGCCTGCGAGGGTCAACCGTGTCAATGCCATGCCCCTACCCTCATGGTCCAAGGGACAGGATTCAGGCTGGCGGCGGTGCGGGTATGGTGTCTGGGTAGCCCTGGGATCCCACTCCCGAGCGCATTGATTGCTGCCGGGTAGTGGGCATCCCTTTAAGCTCCGTGGTGGGTGGGGAGCCCGGGCAGTGAACCACTTCAAAACTTCATGAATCCTGATAAATATATTTCTTCAGGGGCCCCAACCCGGTCCCTATCTGAAAACAGTGACGGAGAGACAGATAGCATTATTGCTACAAAGAGGCAGCGAACCGAACTACCATCAGGGCCAGTCCCAAGGTTCTTAATCATGCATTCTACCAATGAGACACCGATTGGTAAAATGTCGCCCTTTTTTATTCAAAAAGGGTTAGATGGGTTAGCAGGTTCACCCAAATCAGTTAAAAGGCTTCGTTCTGGAGACCTTTTAATTGAAACTAAAAATGACAGGCAATCAGAACATCTACTCCGAACAACATCAATCGGAGGAATCCCTATAACAGTGACACCACACAGAACACTCAATTGATCGAGAAGTGTCATTTCGGAGTGGGACCTTCTCGACGTAACCGAGGAGGAAATCTGCTCCGAATTAAAACCACAGGGAGTCATTGCCGTCAAGAGAATCACTGCGCGAAGGGATGGAAAAATTGTTAAAACCAGGAGCGTTATCTTGACTTTTAACTCTCCTAAACCTCCTGATGAGATTAAAGCTGGATACATCAACTGTTCAGTGTGTCCATACGTTCCGAACCCTTTACGGTGTTTTAAATGCCAGAAGTATGGACATTCTCAAATGGCCTGCCATGGAGTCCTTGCATGCGCTCGATGCGGTGCAAAGGACCACGAAACAACAGTATGTTCAGCCGCAAAACCCACCTCTATTAACTGTGAAGGCGAACACCCGGCCTATTCACGAGCATGCCAGAGGTGGAAAGAAGAAAAAGAAATTCAACGGCTGAAGGCAGAGCTAAATAATACCAGGAGGCAAGGAAATCGGTCAAACCCCTGAATATCAACAAACCTACCTACGCCCAGAAGGTAGCAGGGAGATGTTCCGTCGGAACTCAGACGGACATGACCATTCCTCCAAAGGAGTCTTTCACTCCCATCGCGCGTTATCTTTTAAGTTCTCAAAAACCTGCGCAGAAGGACCAATCAGCTGCCACTCCTATATCGGTACCTCCTAACGCTCCACAAGTAACAAAGGTAACTATGAAAGAAAAGAATAAAAAAGGGGAAGTACCCAAGAAAAGATGGATGTCGAGCAGAAGGAGGTACCCAAAGATTCAGTCTTGGAACTCTTTGCAGAGGAAGAAATGGACAAGGGACAGCGTCCATTTTCCCCAAAAAAGATAGACCCAAGACTGATAAAAGTAAGCCCTCAGCACCTCGGAAGCCGCCTGATGGACCCACCAAGCCAAAATAATGGCTAAATTCCTACAATGGAATTGTCGTGGATTCCGGCGAAATATTGATGACATCAAGGCCCTCCTGCAAAAGCATGAGCCAGTTTGCTTTTGCTTGCAGGAGACATATCTAAAGGCAAATGACGATCCCACGATGCATAACACCACAATTTTTCATAAGGATAGAATTGCGGATGGCTCTGTACATGGGGGAGTGGCTATCCTTGTGGGTAACCAGACCCCAGTGCAGCCCTTGCTCATTACAACTAGCATAGAAGCTGTTGCAATTCGCCTTACGGCGGGATTTTTATTAACCGTCTGCTCTATCTATTTGCCACCTGGGACTGACATCTCCCAGGAAGACCTTGATGATCTTCTAACGCAGTTGCCTTCCCCTTTCTTACTTCTCGGGGATATGAATGGACATAACACCCTGTGGGGTAGTGCTAACATCAACGGAAGGGGACGAGTCATAGAGCATATGCTCAATGACAATGACCTTTCCCTTCTAAATACTGGAACAAACACCTTCTTCCACATGCCTACCCGTACTTTTTCTGCCATTTATCTCTCTATCTGCTCCCCTTCTCTACTCCCTTCACTCACTTGGGAAGTGGAGGAGAATCCATACAGAAGCGATCACTTCCCTGTGATAACCTCGTTACACAGCGGGAGACCATGTCTTCCCTTCAGGTTACCACGGTGGAAGATTGACCAGGCTGACTGGACTGCCTTCCAACATCAGGCAAATTTTGATCTTAGCACAGTCAGTCAAGAGCCTATCAATGATGCAGTTAAGTACATCACAGAAAATACTGTCCAAGCAGCTGCGAATGCTGTTCCAAAAACATCTGCCCTGTTTCCACCATTTCCTAAACCTTGGTGGAATTCACAATGCACAGCAGCAAAAAAGGCTCAAAACAAAGCGTGGGGGATATTCCACCGACATCCTACCACGACCAACCTTATAGCCTTTAAACGTGCACGAGCCAAAGCACGATATATCCGCCGTCAGAGTCAAAAGGAATCGTGGATCCGTTTTACATCATCTATTAACCAGTCTACCAACTCTAAGGTAGTCTGGGATAAAATCCGGAAAATGAAGGGAAAATATACATCCCACCCTTCTTCAATCCTAGATTATAATGGATCCGCTATTGCAGATCCAACTGCAATAGCCAATTCTCTTGGGGAAACATTCTCTAACATCTCTGCAACATCTTCGTATTCCCCAGAGTTCCTGGTCCTGAAATATAAAATCGAAAAACAGGCACTTAACTTTAAATGTAAGAGCATTTATCCCTTCAACGGGGATTTCACTATTCAGGAACTGGAAAGAGCCCTCGCTCTTTCCAAAGCAAGTGCCGTTGGACCAGATGGCATCCATTATGAAATGATTAAACATCTTTCACCAAAATCTATGGATTGTCTGCTCCTTCTGTATAACAGAATCTTTACTGAAAGGCAGTTTCCGGACTCCTGGCAAAAGGCAATCGTTCTTGCCTTTCCTAAGCCAGGAAAGGATCCAAAAGTCACCACCAATTATCGTCCTATTGCTCTGACTAGCTGTCTGTGCAAAATCCTGGAGAGAATGGTTAATTCTCATTTAATATGGTATCTAGAATCAAATGACATTCTCTCCAACATCCAGTGCAGCTTCCGAAGGAACCGGTCCACTTTGGACCATCTTATTAGATTGGAAGCATCCATCCGGGATGCTTTCCTAAAACGCGAACACTTGGTGTCGGTGTTCTTTGACATGGAAAAAAGCGTATGACACAACTTGGAGATTTGGCATTTTAAAAGATTTACATAGCCTAGGCCTTAGAGGGCATCTCCCCTTTTTTATTCAAAACTTTTTAGCCAAACGATTGTTCCAAGTTCGTGTGGGATCCTCACTCTCTCGCTCCTTTAGCCAAGAGGAGGGAGTACCACAAGGATCAGTATTAAGTGTCACGCTTTTTGCCATCAAAATAAATTCCATCACAGAACAACTTCCTCCAACTGTAAACAGTGCCCTCTATGTTGATGACTTTAGCATCTTTTGTCAGTCGTGCAACATGAGGGTTATTGAAAGACAACCGCAGAAAGCCATTGATAGTCTGAATTCCTGGGCACTTGCTAATGGCTTCAGGTTCTCGCCGGAAAAGACCGTTTGCGTACACTTTTGTCGCAAGCGTAATCTTCATCCTGAACCTGAATTAAGGCTCGGACAAAATGCTATTCCAGTAGCAGCGAACACAAAATTCTTGGGACTCATATTCGATAAAAAACTGACCTTTTTGGATCATATTCGTCAACTCCGCACAAAGTGCACAAGAGGCCTTAATATGCTCCGCTCGCTCTCCTCTTTATCTTGGGGTGCAGACCGATGCACCCTTCTACGGCTTTACCGTGCACTTGTGCGATCCAAATTAGATTATGGGTCCCAAGTATATTCTTCAGCCAGAGACAGTGCCCTTCGATGGTTGGACCCTGTCCATCATCAGGCTCTACGTATCGCTACTGGAGCATTTCGAACATCTCCTGTCCAGAGCTTATACGTCGAAGCAAACGAACCACCGTTATCGCTTCGTCGTAAGCAGTTGTCTCTAAAGTACGCCTTAAAACTGAAATCCCTGCCAGACCATCCTACGTGGCCATTCGTTTTTGAGCCACGATGGGAAAATTTGTACAACACCCGTAAGACTACCAATCGTCCTTTTGGTATTCGTCTCCAAGAGCTACTCAAAGAACTTAATATCAAGGTAGACAAGGTTGCCCAAACACCAAAGCAACCCTTTTCACCCTGGCATGCTCATGTCCCGGCATGTGACTTGTCCCTTAGAAATTGATGAAAGTCGGACACTCCATCATCGGTCTACCTGCAGCTTTATTCAGCACACCGAGCTGAACATTCCGACTTCGCGCCAGTCTACACAGACGGTTCTAAGTCGGAATCATATGTGGGATGTGCTGCTGTCTTTACAGACAGCACTACATCGGAGCAGATTCCCTCTGAATGCAGTATATTTACTGCAGAGCTGCATGCTATAGACTTAGCCTTGGATCACATTAGTGAATGCCAATACCAACGGTTCATTTTATATTCCGATTCTCTCAGTGTGTTACAGGCTTTAATATCTGTGAGGTATAATCCTCATCCAGTTCTGTCTAGTATTCAGCAGAAGATTCGCTTCCTCCTTGGACGTGAATATGATATCCGCTTCTGCTGGATTCCCAGCCACATTGGGATTAGGGGAAATGATTTGGCTGATGCCGCAGCCAAATCAGCAATTCCCAATAATAACCGCTGCCTGTCAGTCCCCTATACAGACTACAGGCAAATAATACACCAAAACATACACTCCCAATGGCAGGACTCGTGGAATAGACAGACTGGAAATAAACTATATTGTATAAAGCCTGTAATTGAACCGTGGCAGTCTAGTCTGCGCAGGAATCGTAAGGAGGAAGTTGTTCTTGCTCAGACCCGCATAGGACACAGTCATTTAACTCATTCGTTTTTGCTGAGGGCTGATGACCCTCCTATGTGTGTGTCCTGTGGCACAATTTTAACTATGAGACACATTTTAATTGATTGTCCAGATTTTAGTAATATCCGTTTTACTGCTTTTAATCATCTGACTGAGCTGTATACACTCAGTCAGATTTTATCCGACAATGACAATGTGTCTGCTATTTTTAGATTTTTAAAATCAATAAATATTTTTACTCGTTTGTAAAGTTTACATTTTTCTTATACTTCTTGACATAGTGGCCTAACTAATTAGGTCACTGAAAGTTTAAATTTTTTTTTTTTTTTTTTTTTTATAAATGACATGGTCTTGGCGCATTATAGCCTTAGTAGCTAATGCGCCAATAAAAACAAAACAAAACAAAACAAAAAATCTTGGCTGCAGCTAAGAGGATTAGTGCTCTCCTAAGATGTGTTGTGATGTTGAATTTTAAATAGTATTTTTTTATTATTATAATATATTTTTAAGAACAGCTTAAGATAATATCACTGAAGAAGCATAATCCCCATATAAGCCTAGGCTTAGGAGGTGGACTTGCTGAAGGTGAGTTGAATGAATCTCCCTCCACTCAGACTTCCCTTCGTGTTGAGTAGCTTTGGAGTGGCTGTGAGCATTTTTGGGATCCGGCCAAGGGGAAGTTGAGTTCGGGATACATTTAGTTTGTGTTTGGCGGGATATATTTATTTGGTTTATAGTCAATTCTGTGTATAGTTAAGTTATTACTAAAAGTCCCTGTATAGGAATTGCTTACAGGAATACTCATGCTGCCCACTGTGCTGACTCACCCAGAGTCATGACACAAAGGTGAAGTGGAAGTATGTGGGTAGTGGAAGAGAAACACGGTTTGAAATGTACATAATCTAGCCTGTGGAAAATTCACACCTAGTCAAAATGGAAGTTTTCTGTTGTCAGGAATATGTTCATTAATGAATGCAGTGTATACAATTATAAATGCACCACATATGTTTTTTTTCTTTTTTAATGCAAATTGAGCAAAATAAAATTTGTGTGTGAAGAGCACAAACCTGTAGCAGACGAAATGGCACAGAAAATTGCCATCAACTTAGCAAAACATCCTGAAGAAACAAGTGTTCCATCAGTAAATCAATGTATGTATTATAAGGAGTAATTTGATTACACAATTATGTTGCTCAATGCAATGTAGCAACAGTTTTAAAATGCATTTGAATTGCCCTTGTGTATCCCTTAATTTCAGATTAATTTTATATATTTTTTCAGAATTATTGATCATACCAAAATTAAAATGTGATGGGAAGGAGGTATCCTAGTGGAAGACAAAAATGTAAACTGAAAGAAAGAAGACTGGCAGAAGCTTCACAAAGTCAAAAACTCTCTTATAATATCACAACAGAAACTAAAAACTCTGATGGTAAAAATCATGAAGATAAGGAAAAGAACTGCAATAGCCAAAAAAATGCACATAATGAAAATGACAACAGAAGAGATAAAGAAGATTATAAGAATCTGGACACTCCCAAACAGGAAACGAAAAATAAGAAGGAAGATGAAAGCAATAATTACGCAATAATAAGCAGTAGTTACGTAGGCTGATACCCAATGAATCCATGCTGCTAATGAGTTTCCTACTAAGATGTGTGAGAGAGAGATGAGTTTCCTACTAAGATGTGTGAGAAATCTCTACAAATAATGTGCTTAGCAGAGGCATGGAGGTGATTTACCAGCCAGTGGTAAATCACCTCAATGGACACCATAGCAGCTTCAAATGCAAGGGATTGGGTTACTACAGCGTGTGCCAGTGAGAAGATAGTGGTGTTATAGAGTGTTGCGACTCCCCCACCATCTACGATCCTCTCTAGACAGAGTATCTAGTACCTGGCCTGAGGAGTGCAGGCAATGGAGTCCTGCCCATTCCCAAGCCACATTTCGGCAATACAGAGAATATCAAAGGTTTTAGAGAGAAGCTTATCAACAGCGTCCATGTTGTTACAAATACTCCTTGCATTTTGATGGACAATTTGAATGGTGGTAGTCATAGTAACTGGAGTTCGTACAGGTAGTCTCTTTTTGAGATTCGCACTGGTCTACTGTGTATTGTGATGTGTACAGGGATATCCATCACATGTCTGGAGCCCTGGGAATTGTCATTATAATCTGCTGAGAGTTGGATTGAATGATATGCGGACAGTTTGTTCTAAGTGAAGTTACCTGATTTCACTTGCGTTTTGTTGACTTGGGAGCTTGGTGTTCAAAGAAAGTGTATCACCCCTTAAAATGTAGTCCGAATAACGTAAATATATGACAATATTTCTTACAGATTGCATCAGATAAGATTGACATACGTAGGTGATGTAATATTATATCAGCTGTTACTTTCAGCTATATAAGCATGTTGGTAGCTTTAATTGCTATTGCATTTGATGTTGATGTCGGTGGTTTATTGCGGTTCTTGGCTTCTGATCTACGAAGAATTTGACGAGGGTTCCAGGTGGCCATAGCCTTGGATCCGGCACTAAGCTCATCTTCTCTGGGTGGCAGGTAAGAATTAAAGAGGCTTAGGTTATATACCTGGTTCCTCTCTGTCTCACATCAATATTCATTCCGTGTACTTCTGCAAACATGGCCTTAATGCTGTCTAGTTTAGTAGTTGGTTCCAGTCGACTGCTTGCCCACAAGTCTGAACCACTGTGATGTTGTACAAATTAGAATGAGTCCCCTTCTAGGAAAGTTCTGTGGCATGTCTATTGCCACGTTGTCTTCCATGTTCCATTTTTTGATATGTTGAATATATCATCTGGGTTTGTTTTGTGTTGAACCTGTTGATCTGTGAGAGATGCCTTGGGCAGGGAGTAGATGTTGCCTATAAGCCTTGCTGGTGGGATCTTTTGGTTATTCTGAGCATCGTTTTGGCCGGTGACTACTTTTGCAAATGTGGGCTTTCTATGCTTGCTATCACTGATAAAATAGGCTGCCACCAGTTAACAGTATCCTGGGTGTTGAAATAAAGCATGAAACAGGTGATGTGAAGAGAAGACCTGGATCAGGCAGTAAGAGAATGACTACGCCTTCTCAAGATTGATATTTGAAATGGCTATAACTTCGTAATTGCTATAACTTCGTAAGTTATTCCCTGCATCCAGTTCTTTTGTGACTACATCATAGTATCCAGTCAAATTGGTCAGGCAAGACCTGCCCTTAACAAAACCATGCTGCGTCTGAGCTATAACTGAATTCTTGTCTAGATGATCCTGCAGTGCTTCTTTAACCAGTGCCTCCATTAATTTACCTGGAACAGAAGTTAAACTAACAGGTCTATAATTACTTGTGTCAGCCTTTGATCCTCCTTTGTGAATTGGGGTTACATTTGCACATCTCCAGTCTATGGGTACCTCCCCTGAGTCCAAAGAAGCTCTCATAATTATGGCTAGGGGTTTGCTTACCTCCTTTGCTGCCTCCTTTAATATAACTGGATAGATCCCATCCACCCCAGGTGCCTTTTTTATGTTTATCCTCAACAATCTCTCCTCCACTTTCCTCTCAGTTATTACAAAATCATCCAGCTCACTGCCAATGTTTACTTTACCTACATCATTCTCCTTCCTGATTAACTCCTCATGCGTGAATGTAGATGCAAAATACTCGTTTAGATTGTTAGCCACCTGAGCAGGATCCTCAACTGTTGAACCATCAATATCCAGTGGACCAATCTGATTCATCCCTTTCCTTCTTGAGTTTAAATATGTAAAGAACTCTTTTCTGTTTTTCTTTGCATCCTTTGCCAAGGATTTTTCGTATTCTGCCTTTGCCTGCCTAATCTCCTTTGTGACTTGGTTACAGACCAACTTATATCTATCATAGGCTTCCATGTCACCCATTAATTTGTATGTATCCCATGCATTTTTCTTCTCTGCCACATGTCTCATTAGTTCATCTGACAACCATTTAGGCCTAAACCTTGAACAATATTTCTTAGTTGGTATGTAAAGCCTGGTAGCTTCCAAGATAAGTTCTTTGAATGCTTCCCATTTTGAATTTGCTGTTGGTAACATCATCAGTTGGTCCCACTGTATAGAATTTAAATACTGTCTCAGACCATCATAGTCGCCTTTACGAAAACAAAAACCCTTCCCTTTACCTCTGATGGTAGTTACCTCCTTGAGTAAATCCCACTTCAACACACTGTGATCACTGCCACCTAGTGGTTCATTTATCTGCAGATTCTTAATGCATGAAGAATCACTACTGATAATCAGATCAAGAGTATTGCTCCCTCTTGTTGCCTCACGAACATGCTGATGTAGAAAACAATCATCCAATAAATCCACAAAAGCCTTGCTAGTGTGCGAGTGACCAACCCACAAATTCCAGTCAATATCTGGGAAATTAAAATCCCCCATTATAAGACTCTCTGATTTACCGGCCCACTCTATTTCCCTGTACAATATCTTATTATACTCATCAGAGTCATTAGGCCTATAGCACACTCCTACTCTCAATTTTGATTTGTCACACCAAACTGACTCGACACTGCCCTGTCCATCGATGTCGACTGGCTTCACTTCCTTTGACTTTATGTGTTTCTTAACTAATAGCATAACCCCTCCTCCCCTGTCTATCCTTTCTATACACATTGTATTCCCCAAATTCCAGTTCCGTATTACTTATATCTGTGTGACACCACGTCTCTGATATCCCAACAATATCTGCCTTTGATGTTTTGAGCAATACCTCAAATTCATCAAATTTATTTACCAAACTCCTAGCATTGGTGTACACGCAGGTATACATGCACCTGTTTCTATTCTTAGCTACCCTAACACAACCCATGTGTTTACTTGTACCGCAATGACTCCCAGCAGTCTCTGAAATATCCTGCATCTTGTTTTTCAGGCTTCTTCTCATTTCAATAGAAGCAGTGCAAGAATCACTTCCACCTCTGCCAGTGGCTATTGTTAATCTATTAGTCCTTGTATCCCCCCCCCAACTAGCAGTTTTCCAACCCACCTAACACTGCCTCGACAGCATCAGCAAAAATTCTTGCACCCTTTCTATTTAAGTGTATTCCATCCCTGTAGAAGCAATCTCTCCTGTTAACAAGTAAGAGCCACAAAGGCCCCACAAAACCTGGATCCACCTCACTGTACCCATTATCTTTGCAAATTCTTTGTGATGATTTTAGGAAATGCCAGAATAGAAGGAAATAAATGCAGTGGCCAGTAAGGCGCCTCCGTAGCCAGGTGGGAAGGAGCAGCAGTACATAGCACATGCTTTTTGATTAGACCGGGGTTCGAGCCCGTCACCACCAAATACGGAGGATGTGGAAAGGTCAGGGAATGACCACCGCATATTCCCGGAGCAATATGGCCTTAGTTGCTAATGCTCCTAAATAACAACAACAACAACAAGTGGCCAGCAGTGGAGGATATTGAGTATGCAAGATAAATGTGAATGGGAAGGGGAGAGAGAAAGAAAAATTGACCTGTTCAGTGTCACTTCAGATAGGGCATATTTGTAGAGATTGTGCACCATGCAATGAATCTCTTGTCTAGATGTGACCATTTGTGGCTCGTGACTCTGATGTTTTGGGGGTACTGCATCTTAAAGTTACATTAAATTGCCTTGGTTATAAGACATATAGACATACACAGTAATAATAATAATAAGCAAGTTAAAAATACTACAAAACCATTAACAGACTTGAACTTTTATATTAAAAAACAAAATCCATTTTTCGGTTTTTATTTGTTGAAAATAGATTAATAATTTTTTCATTCAATTTTGGTGCACTGTTGACCAAGCTTTTCTCTGTTGAAAGCATTGCTTGAGCATTTAGCCTTTCCTGATTCATAGTGCTCCTTAAAAATGTTTTTATTCTTTTTAATGTCCAATGGCACCATTCAGGCTCTGAAGTAGTCATCAGAATGGTCAAAAGAACTTTTATGAGTATTGTAAGTTCACCATGAACTTCAGCTAGATTATTTTCTGAGATAAATTTCAGCAAGTCAGTTAATTTCAATAATTGTATAGATAATGTCTGCTATAGAAAACTTGTAATTCCATAAGAAATTTTTCTCTTTCAATCATGCCTCAGTAGTCTCCCATACTTCTTCCATGGGCATTTTCGTAAGAAAAATAACAAAGTTCTCCTTGTTAAACAATTTAGCAGCAATTAATTGCTTTGTAAAAGAATATCTCTCACCTATGTCAACACTTATATAGTTGCATACTTCCTTTGCTTCAATCATGAGTGTTTTTGAAGGATTTTCACAGTACATTGAATTCCTGATTTTTAGAATGGTATTCTTAAAGTTTCCTATATATTCATGTATTTTAACTGCCTCAATTTCTCAAGCATCTGATTATAAATAATTTCCACATGAGGCATTATCTGATGGAAACGTTCTAACCAGAACTCTAATTTTTCATTACTCAAAATGTGAAAAATTCCAGTTGCTTCCGAAATCGTCTTATTTGCTTTTGCTTGTAGTTCCTCCATGCACTTTTTTAAGGATTTAAAATTTTCATAAATGCTGTTCACGGTGCATATATTGAAGTTCCATCTTGTTGGGGAAGGTTGGGCAATACGGCTGTCCATATGCTTTCTGAGAACAGAGAGGTGCTGTGGTGATCTCAAGAAAAATGTTGGTATTGACATGAGGTTCAAAAAGAATATTCTTGAATCTCAGGTACTACTTGCTGCATTTCTCATCATCAGATTCAGTTGGTGTGCATAGCAGTGAATAAAATGTGCATTTTTGTGCACTTCTTTTATTTTAGCCTGAACTCCCCCTTTCTTGCCTTTCATCACGTCTGAGCAACCAGTTTTTGAGTATTTCCTTCGAGGATTAAGTCTAACTGATCTAGAATGCACTTTGATTTTCCATCTGCCGTTTGGTTTTCCCAAGTGAAAAAACCCCAACAATGTCTCCATTCAGTTCATATCTCAGAACAATTACCATTTGTATATATTCTGAAACATTTGTTGTGTCATCAGCCATGACAGCTACGAATGAAGCTTCTTTTCTCTTTTTATTTCATCCTGGCATATTTGCAGTAAGCAGTCAAGAATATCATTCTGAACAGTTTTTGAAATGCCTTTAAATGCTGGATTACTTTCTAAATGGTTTTTTTAAATTGGAATATAATGTACAAGCGAAATTTATTAATCCTCTGAATACTCTGGGATTTTTAGAATTGTCGTTTTCGTCATTTCCACGTAAAGGAATTTCAAACTGTCCACAAAATTTAATCCAGTCTATTTTAGATAATACCTCATGATTCTTGGTAGCTTTTCTGTTATGTTTGCAGATTGAAAGTCTGTAGGACTCACTAAGCTGTTCTTTAATATTTACATTTCCTAAAAGTGATAGTGAAATCACATTATCAATATGTTTCTTCCAACTGTCATGTTTTGGAGTTTTTTCTTTCATTCTGTTTATGTTTATAAAGCCACTTTTTGTCCACGTTGTCACCCCCGAACAGTAAACATGGAAAATAAAACAATGCATTTTTAACTTCAGAACCACAAAGCCAACTCTTCCTTGGGTACCATTCAGTTTTAAAACTGTGAATATATTTATTATTATTACTTATTCCCCATTGAGAAATTTGAATCTTTGTTGTGGGGCAACCTTCTTTTTTAATTTCATTTTTTTCTTGGAGAGATAATTGCGAAAAACTAAGTTGCTGAAGTTTATTCACTGTCACGTGATTTTCTTCATGGGGAAGCATGGAGGCCACGATCAAATCAAATTTCACAAAATTGTGTGTCGTAGATATAATGTTTACTAACACATCACCTCATAATATAACTTCAACTTGCCAAGTTCAAGCTCAATTCACAATTAAGCTGTAATCACATGATGACACTGTTGAATGTTCAGTATTGGGTTAACACTGATATAATTTAGTTACTTAATGGGAATTGGGACGAATAACAAAAAGACACCGACATTGTGGCTACACACCCATCATGGTCAGCAATGAAATCTGCACTGCACACTTTACAGTGACTGATTTGTTTCACCTATAAAAAATGTATATTGGCAAGTTGCCAATATGCTGGTTTCCAATGGCAACCAACTACCAGATATTCACTGGAATGCAAAATGTGTCACTGCCTGGCACACAGTGAGGCTTACAGTTAATTATACTTCAAAGTTGGAAACGATTTTGTGTTTTTATTCATTTATTTTTTAAATGATTACTGGAAATAGAGGATGCACATACTATATGCGGGTCCTGTTAATAAAAATATTCATTGCATTGTGTTATTCTTTACAAAATTTCATATATATCTAGATTTAAATAGCTGGGGGTGCCACAGTGCCTATGGACAAGCCCCCATTGGATGTGACTATACTGCAGTGGGTAGATATTATGTAACAAGGCTCAAGCAGTGGAGGCCTTGTGTACATTGCTGTGGTAAAGTACATAGCAAACCGAGAGTGCCAGTGACATAATAGTTCTTGTAGCATAAGACTTTAGCTATAATCCCACAATATGTGATATGCACAAGTACATTCGTGTTATTTCATTGTGCGGCTCTTCACTATATCTACCTGCCCACTAATGGGATCAGAAATTCCTTATATTTCATGACCTAACCTTAAATGTTAGGTTAGGAAATACTAGGAAAAGAAAGAAAGATTCTTTATATACATTATATATATATATATATATATATATAGAATTGTAATATTACAGCATTTAAAATGTTAAAATAAAATAAAATAAAATATTACATGTTAAATATAGAACGAATCGATTAATGCCATCGTGAGATAGAACATTACATCGGACGTTAGATATGCCATAATTAGATAAGTTATAGTGCAAGAACCCTCCATAGTTTGAAAATCGAGGCAGTCCCCGGCCAACCGTACTCCCGGTAAAAATGAAAAAACATATATAATAGGTTAATTAATATTAACGTAAGACTTATTATATTAATTAACCTATTATATATGTTTTTTCATTTTTACCGGGAGTACGGTTGGCCGGAGACTGCCTCGATTTTCAAACTATGGAGGGTTCTTGCACTATAACTTATCTAATTATGGTATGTATATATATATATATATATAAAGCGGACAGACTATATATATAAACATAGTCTACCTGTCAAACTGTAGAGCGAAAATTTAACATAAACCAAACAATTAATCATAATTGGGAGGGTTTTTTTTTTTTTTTTTTTTAGGAGCATTAGCAACCAAGGCCATATTGCTCCAGGAATATGCGGTGGTCATTCCCTGACCTTTCCGTATCCTCCGTATTTGGTAGTGATGGGCTCGAACCCCGGTCTAATCAAGAAGCGTGTGAATTGGGGGGGGAGAGAAGGGGTAACAAGACAGAAATTGTAGCTGAAAGCCTCCAAATAATTTACAATATAATTTAAATCCCATTCAAATAAATCCATTTTAACATTTAAAATATAGAACCAATTGTAAAACAATTTAGCGGCACCCCACTAGTAAGGTAGCAGTTCCGAGAAACGTGAAATATCACCAAAAGAGACTAATCATTCACTATATATATATATATATAGTGAATAGCTATTGAGGTGTTGATTGACGTTATGATACGTGTGTATCTGCACGAGTATCTTTAAAAATAAAAGTACAGTAATAAAAAATTAATATTTTGTTAATAAACAGTTTATGCGCTAGTCCACCCATGATTCTAAAGAAAAAAGGTTAGGTTACCCCCTCCATTTCAGGAGGGGTTCAAGCTCCCATGGGATTCAAGTGGAGGTAATCTGACCTTTTTTCACCATTAGGGCATATTATTGAATAAGAAAATAGAAATACAGTCATAAAAAAATTTATTTCTTTATGAAGGTATTTCTAAATATGACTAATTCTAAAGAAAAAAGGTTAGGTTACCCTCTTCACTTTGGGAGGGGTTCAAGCTCCCATGGGATTCAAGTGGAGATAACCTGACTTTTTTTAACCATTATGGAAAGCATTCATTAGGGTATGTGCGATTAGGGAAAGTTACCATTAGTGCTTCTGAGTGATACTAAACCGATGTTATCGTGTGTTGTGTTCGCGCACCAATCAGCACATTGTTTGCCCCGCCTACCTGTCAATTAGTATATTGTTCTCGACTTTGCTCCAGACCTATAATACCTACCGTCTGTTTACCGAGTGAGCAGTGCTAGAGTGCCGTATCGGGAAACTAAGTTTCCATGAAAATTGTCCAATGTTTCTCGTCGTTCTCGTGTTGGCTTTCTTTACCTTTGCAGGCAAATCATTTGTTGATATGTCAGAAAATGATGAATTATATTGCTGACGATCAAAAATCTCATCCAGTGGAGTTTGTGGATAAAGAAAAAATAGATATTTAAGAAGAAAGTGATGATGATGGCTGCAGTGCATCCAAAATTTCTCCAAGTCTCTATTTTATAGGAAAAGATGGCACGAGTTTGTAAAGGGAAAGGTCAACCACAACAAAATTAAAAACAAGGCAATCAAATATAGTGATGCATCTTCTAGCATGCTGGATATTTACTAAGGCAGCAAAAAATCTAATAAAGTATTGCAGTTTCTTATTTGATGAATAGATACTAGACATTATGGTAAAAAATAATATCAGCAGATACCTTGAGGAAGGTTGTAAACATTATACATGAGACAGAATTGCTAGATTCTCTGATGCAGTTAAGAAGAAAGCCTTTCTTGGTTTTCTGTATTTAGCTGATTGGTTGAAAGCCATTTGGCTAAGTACTGATGATCTTTGGAACAGTGGCACTGGATTGGAGAAGTTTTTTTTTTTTTTTTGGTAGTTGTTGGCGCATCGGCTTCTGTGGCCATAATGCACCTCTCAAGGTTTTTGCAGTACTTTGATCCAAGCCCGAGGCGGGATTCGAACCCGTGACCTTTGGGTTGCTAGGCAGGCACTTTACCCACCCGGCTAGCCCGGTCGGCTATTGATTGGAGAAGAGGGCACTGAGTGTCTTTAAAAGTCAATGCAGTGAAATCCGAGTTCCAAGAAATACAAGTGTTTTGCCATTTTATTTACTTGATTGTCATATTATATCATACTTTATAAACCTAGTTACGCTTGTTATTTTTATTTTTTTAATTTAGATATATATTTTGCAGGTTACTATTTAATATACATAAAACCATTGTTTTGGTCAAATTTTTAATATCACTGCATTTAGAAATCTATTACATAGTGTAGTATTGATAATTGATTAATCTTATTGATTTTCATTGTATTCAATCAGATATCATGCCCCAGACTAGAGCAGCAAAGCAACTGACACAAAGTAGTAGGAGTGCTGTGGCTCGGGGGAGAACCAAGGGGGATGGTTTCTATGCTGTACAGCCTCAAAAAATGTACGGCTTGCGATATGTTTGTGGATAGATCTGGAACAGCACATGGTCTAGCCAAGCCACAGAGTGTCAAGAAATTAGGCACCAACTCAGCATTCTGATGGGAGACTATGAAATATTGAAGAGTCGTGTAAATGCCCTTAAAGGTATTAAAGTGGGGGACCCATCAAGCTCTCAGCTGCCCAACTCAGTGTCAGAGCTGCCTCTTGTGCATCAGGCTGCACAGTGGCAATCTACAAAGCAGAATGCACAGGTCCTTCAGGGGTAATTTTGTCAGTGACTCCATTGTCAGGGAGACAGGTAATATATTGTATAAAAAGGATAGGTGGAATAGGATCAGGGTATGTCTGCCAGGGGAAAAAGTTGAGGAACTTCTAGAGCAGATATCATCTTTTAAGGACACAAAGGGTAATATTGTTGTACACATTTGCACTAATAACATTAAGAGTAGGAGATCTGCAGACTTAATAAGTGCAGGTGAATGTTTAAAAAAAGTCGAGTTAGGGTTAAATTTGAAAGAGTGTGCAATTCGACCTAGACATGATAGGCAGGAGTATGTGATGAGTGCCTTGTCAATTAATTTGTCCCTGGAGAGATTATGCAAAGCTCATGGGGTAGAATTTTTCTCAGTGTGATCTGTGCTTGTTAACAGGAGAGACTGCTTCTACCTGGATGGGGTACACTTAAATGGAAGGGGTGCAAGAATATTTGCTGATGCTATCAAAGCAGTGTTGGGTTGGTCAGAAAACTACTAGCTTCATGAGATTCACAGACTAAAAGATTTGCAGTTGCCACAGGCAGAGGTGAAACTGATTCTGACACTGCACTATTAGAATGGAGGGTGGGATGCTGGGGTTTTCAGGAACTGGTGGGAGTCATCACGGAACAAATAAATACATTGGCTGTGTTAGGGTAACTAAGATTAAGAATAAATGAATGTATACTTGCATGTACACCAATGCTCTAAGTATAGTAAATAAATTTGATGAATTTGAAGTGCTGGTCAAAGACATCAATGGGAGATACTGTTGGGATATCTCAGATGTAGTGTCACAGAGATATAAGTAGTGCAGAATTAGAATTTAGGGAGTACAGTGTTACAGGAAGGGAGGAGGGATAATTCTGTTAGTTAAGAAACACATAAAATCTAAGGAAGTACATCCAAGTGACATAAGCACTGGGAAAGCAAAAATGAGAGTGGAAGAGTGTTATAGACTTAATGACTCTGATGAGTACAACAAACAACTTACAGAGAAATAGAGTGGGCCAGTAAATCAAATTGTCTTATAATGGGAGATATTGACTGGAGCTTGTGGTTTCGTCATTCACACACTAGTATGTCTTTTATGGATTTACTGGATCACTGTTTTCAACAGCAGCATGTCAGAAAGGCAACAAGAGAGAGTAATACTCTTAATTTGATTATCATAGTGAATTAGCCATGCATTTAGAATCCACAGATAAAACAACTAGGTGGTAGTGATCACAGTGTACTAACGTGGGATTTTCTTAAAGACGTAATTACTATAAGGGGTAAAGGGAAGGGTATTTGCTTTTGTAGAGGTGGCTACAGTGGTCTCAGTCACATTTTAAATTCTGTACAATGGGACCCATTAATGATGTTTCTACCAGCAAATTCTAAATGGATGGGAAACTTTCAAGGAAGTAATTATGGAAGCTATTACACTTTTCATACCATTTAAGAAATACTGTTCATGGTTTAGGTCTAAATGGATGTCAGATGAACTTAGGAGACTTGTGGCAGAGAAGAAAAATGCATGGGATGCATATAAATTATCAGGCGAAACAGAAGACAATAGTAGATATAAGCTAGTGTATAATCAAGTCATGAAGGAGGTTAGGCAGATTACACAGATTACAAGAAATCTTTGGACATTCAACAAATGCACTTGGGGTGGAACACCAGATGTACCCAGACATAAATGCTTGGATGAACCCCGGGGGCTCACATCTGGTGAGTATGGGCTTGGCAAACCCAGGGTCCTGAGCTGGATATCATCATTATTCTCTTTCTTGGTGATTCCTGTCTATTTCTCTCTCTCTCTCTCTCTCTCTCTCTCTCTCTCTCTCTCTCTCTCTCTCTCTCTCTCTCTCAGGGTAACTGGGATTTTTTTTTTTTTTTTTTCCGGCTGGTGCAACATAAGCCTTGGGCTTCCTTGTACTGTGTGGCTAATAATAATAATAATAATAATAATAACAGAATTATCCCTCCTCCCTTTCTGTAACACTGTACTCCCTAAATACTGAAAACTGTGTATGGTGTTAATGTGTTTGGATGGTATGAGCGATTCAAAGACAAGGGTGATGTAAGGCTGATCATGATGATCCAAGAAGTGGGCATCTGTCAACCTCTCAGCACGAGAAAAATTCCAAAAGTGGAAATCAAGGCAACAGATCATTGTTTGGCCCTTAGAATGATGGCAGATGAGTTGGATATGAATATGGAGATGATTTTTCAAATTCTGTATGAAGATTTAGGGAAAAGGAAGATCGGTGCAAAATTTGTGCATGTCATTAGGTGACTGCTCTTTGAATAGTTTTTTAATTTATGGTTATTAATATATATGAGTAATAAATTATTATTAATCGCTTATTCTCTTAATCAGAGAAGATGCATGAGAATATATTTGTTATATTTAAGGATTTTATTAAAATTCAGGAACAGTGAGTACCTTATGAATGAATATTATGTTGTGAAGTTTATGCATAAGGAAGCCATTACTTTTTATATATTATTTAATTAATTAATTATGTATTAAATACTTAAAAGATCAGTTATTTTTTTTTCACTTCTGTTAATTACAGAAAATTTAAAAATTTAAGGGTAGTGCAATTAAGTTTATTCTTGTTTTTTTGTTTAACTCTAGTGAATCATTGTATTGCTGTATTGTAGCCCCATGTTGTATCTCTCTCTCTCTCTCTCTCTCTCTCTCTCTCTCTCTCCCTCCCCCCCCCCTCTCCCACATTATAATAAATGGTACATTTTATTATTTTATTCTTAATTATTTAAATGATATGGTATTACGTTTGTAATTTTCACTGCAGGCGGCAAAAAAGTCTTGAAGCCTACCAAGCACAGGTGACCTGCTTAACAAGGTTACAACAAGAAGTTTTGCGCCTTCACTCAGTTGTAAGTAAATTCTAAAAGCTGTTGTTGAGAGGTGTTCTTCTGAAAAATGAGAAATTGAAAGAAAAAAAAAATAGTATTTGGTATTTTAAGCCTGACTGTATTGAACTGAAACAAAATATGACCTGGTAACACTGAGAATTGAATGAAAACTGTACACTTGATTGTGTTGTGGGTAGCAGCTGTATATAAGAGCTGCAATGCTCTGAGAAATATATTTATTTAGTTCTTTGGTGGAGGGGGATACATAAAAACTCTAAAGAAGACAGTTGGTGGATTAATTTTTTTTAAAAATAAACCCAACAAAGATTGAATATATTTTTCACTTTGCATTGCTGCCCACAATTTTTTAATTAATGATTTTTTAAAAAACTTCACTGTCTCCAAAAGAAAGTGTTTTTCAACAAAAGTTTCTTAATTTTTAATGTCCATTCTATATATTTTCTAATTCTAATTTTGATGCATTTGCTATTAAAATTTCGGTAATATGGAATGAACATTAAATAATCAGATCTCTCACTTAATCAGCTAAGTAGTTATTACTTAGATGAGTTTGCCCAATTTGTGCCTGTGAAAGGATTACTTCTCATTGAAATGCCTGGATGCCAGAGTACTAATGAAGGTGCTCTTTAAACTAATAAAGAATTAGTCATTGGTGCCTGCTTATATAACATTTTATGTTACCCCCCTTCCTCTCCAGAGTTAAAGAAATATCCTTCAAATCATGCAGATCAACAAAATAAACTTTACTATATGAATACAAATATTCATAGTCATCATGCTAGCAGATATTTTGATTTTTATTTATTTGTTTTTTTAATTTTTGGTGTACAGAGACCAGCACACCTTCTTGACAGTTAAGGCTATGAAACAATAATTCATGTGCATAGAAACAGTGCATCTAAATGCCATCTGCCACTCAGACCCAGAGATATTTTAGATGCTATTATTTAAAACACGGAAAGTATAATCCTTTCATTAATAGTTACGATTTGTATTTATTTGTATGTGCATGTTTTATATGTTTATTTGTATGTTTTTTCCACCTATCACATACAGACAAAATAGTCTGTATGTGATAGGTGGAATTACACTGAACTTTATTTTTTATATCAGTATAGCTTACTGTCATTTGACTTTCCTTTTGGATATATTATTTGTGGGGTGGAGGAAAAACAAAGAATTATATGAAGAAAAAAAAAAGCTAAAATAAAAATGAAATGGATATGTATATATGGCTATCCGCTGTGACACTACTTTTTTTTTTTCATCCTAAAATTAAATCAGACTGATCTGGAATCCTGTACATGGTTATGCTGCTAGACCTCTAGATTTAATTCAGTGGATCCAACACATACAGCCTTGGTTCCAGGCTAATAAAACCATAAGAATCTGGCATATATGCCATGTACTCCCCCCCCCCCTCCAAGAAATTGAGAAAGTAAGATCTGGAATTCGCTAAGAGATGGCCAAAGTGATGTGCTAGCTGGATCTGGGTCCAGCTTAGCACATCACTTTGGCTCCTGCTTCAACAAGATGGGTGGTCCGAAGATGGCTTTTCCAGGATAAGCAATGTTAGTGCATGTCTACCTTCATGATTCAAGGGTTGGGATTGAGGTTAGCAGCAATTCAGGGGTAATGTCTGGGTACATTACCCACCTGTTTCACGATGACTGCCACCCGTCCCTGAAACCCCCAACACCCCTCGCTCCAGGTCGCTACTTATTCTAATAGAAGTTGTGCAAGAATCACCTTCACCTCTGCCTACGGCTACTGTTAAACTATTAGTCCTTGTATCCCCCCAAGCTATCAGTTTTCCGACCCACCCAACACTTCGTCGATAGCATCAGCAAATATTCTTGCACCCTTTCTATTTAAGTGTATCCCATCCCTGTAGAAGCAGTCTCTTCTGTTAACAAGTACAGTCCAGGCTGGAAAAAATTCTATCCCTTGAGCCTTGCACAATCTTTCCAGGGCCCAATTGATTGACAAGGCTCTCATCATATACTCCCTCCTATCGTGTCTGGGCAGAATTGCAGACACTTATTCAACCTTAATTCACGGCTTTTTTTCATCAGTGACCTGTACTTGTTAAGTAATTCTGCCGGTCTCTTACTCTTGATATCATTAGTGCCAACGTGTACAACTATATCACCTTAAAAGATGATATCTGCTCTACAACGTCATCAACCTTTGCCCCTGGCAGACATACTCTGGTCCTGTTCCACCTATCCTTTATACAAAGCATGTTTCCCGTTTCCCTGACAATAGAGTCACCAACAACTACTAGTTCCTGAGGGACCAGCGCATTCTGCCTTGGGGGTTGCCGCTGTGTTGCGTGATGACCAAGTGCAAGCTCTGGCGTTGATGTGGGCAGCTGAGAGCCTGATGGGCCCCTCAATTTAGATCTTTCGAGGGCATCCACCCTGCCCTTCAAACTCTCATATAGGCCCATAACAACGCTGATTTGTTGCCTGATTTCCTTACACTCCTTACATCGTGCACACACAAAGACATCCCCCATGGCAATATCATGTTCCGTTCCAGATAGTTCGGCAAACATTTCACAAGTTGCACATTTTTTTAGGCTGTGTGATGCATTGGAGAATCGCCCCCCTCAGTTTCCCCCGAGTCACAGCACTCCTGCCACTTTGTGCCCGTTGCTTTGCTGCTCTAGTTTGGGGCATGGTACTTTAAATTAATAAAATCAATAAATTAAATTAATTAAATGTCAATACTACACTATCTAATAGAAACAGTGAAGTGTATTACTGTTTCTACAATTATATGTTAGAGCTACCTAGCTACCTCAATTAAAAATTTGAATTCCCTATCACTATATACAAAAACAATGCCTGCAATATTCGAACGAAATAACGGTTTTATAAAGTATTACATATATATTATTAAAGTATTAACCCTTACACAATCGCCTCCCCCATAACCCTACTTTTCAATCTCACTTGAAAATTGCCCCCCCCACTGAGAGAAACTGATAATTTCCATAATTTCTACTCAATTTAAAAAATTGAAACTCTCAGTATACATAAACAGAAGTATATTCTTTGATTTCCTACCTTTGGCGTTCAGCAAAAACTGTTAATTCATTCGAAAACAGCAAAAATGTGCGACCACATATCAATTTATGAAATTATGAGAGCAAAAAATGACGGCAGATACATTTTATCTTGTTACGCGTTACTGCATTAGTCAAAATTCCCGCTTCATTTGTCTACAACGAATCAACAGAAGCGGAGATATAATTGACTGGTCAAGCTTACGTCATTAGCGTTGCCATGGTGATCCAAGGAGAAAATAAAAAAGTAAACAACTTTCGTGGAAAACAAACAATTGAGCATCATTACTTGCGAACCGAACAATATTTTGCATGGCACTTTCACAACAGTTTGCTTTACTGCTTTTCGTAATGGTTGTACGAAATAATTGCAATCAATTGTTTTTGAAAAACTAAAATATCCCATTTCCTTTCTTCAATGTGTATTGTATCTACTAACAAAAAATCAAGGAAATTCTTCTATTGTAAACCACAGTGGAAACGGAAGAAAAAAAAAATTTCTTGAGCTCACTTGCAATATTTCCAGAGGGAATATTCATTAGTACATGTTGATTGGACCACAAAGAACTTTCCCAATTTGGTATATATATATATATATAGAAGCTGAATATAAATTTCAAATATCGCTGTATAGCTTGTCCCTGGATGCAAACAACTACGGTAACTTTCGACTGACTGGATGTTTTTGCCTTTTACAGATATATTTTATTGGTTTTTGCTGTAAAATCAAACAGTCCTTTGTTGTTCCAAGTAATTCCGTATGTTCTGAGTACGGAAATGGCTTTTCCTTGCAATTGTGTAAAAACTCTAATTTTTATCATCTGAACTCAACTTAGAAGATAAAAGGATTGTAAATTTATATTCCGGACGACCGCAAAGTCGGGGGATATTGAAGAAAGGAACGATATTTTTGTTTTTCAATACAGATAATCAAGCTTTTTTTTTTATTTATTTATTTTATTTATTTATTATTTTTTTTTTTTGCATTTTTACTTTCTAACAATATTTGGCTTTACGTAAATTTCTGCTTGAACATTTTCTGTTCCTATATATATATATATATATATATATATATATATACAGTCTGTCCTCGTATAGCACGATAGTTGCGTTCCTAGAAACCCTCGTGCAATGCAAAATCGTGCAATATAAACAACAGGCCCTATGGGAAAAGTAGGGTTAGGTGCCGACCACCCAAGATTGAACACACATTTGGAACCAAAACATTACCAAACACAATAAATAATCCGGTAATTTTAATCGTTATAAAATACGTAAGTATTTTATAACGATTAAAATACGTAATAAAAATAATATTATATTATAATAAAGTATTTTTAGTATTTTTTAATACTAAAAAAGTATTTTTTAAGAATAAAATACGTATTTTATTCGTAAAAAATTTATTATATTAAATAAAATAGTCGTAATAAAATACTTACGTATTTTATAATACGTAAGTATAAATTATAATACGTAAGTCGTAATAAAATATTACTAATGCTTTTGCTTCTATCGTAATAAAATAATGCTTTTGCTTCTATCGTAAGCAAACTTGCTTTTTGTTTGATTTTCTATCCAAAGAGATGACAGCCGTTCCATCTCTTCCAATTCTTTGTGTCTTAATCTAATGGATTTTAATTACACTTTGAGTTGTTCCCGCTATGAAAGTTGTTTTTATTTTCTCTGCATTCTTTGTAATTCTCCGCGTTGCCTCATTTAGGTCTGTAGCACGTGCAATATCACATGGTCTTTCATTTCGCTCTAAGCGTTTCACAATTTCATATTTTTCTCGATCGACAGAAGCGGACTGGCCATAAGCCTTACGGGGGAAACCACCGTGGGCCGGAGGCCGGTGTGATTTTGGCCATAAATCATAGTATGAGGCCACTATAAATTTTCACGGGTAAGAATTTTTGACCCAGTCCGCCTCTGTTTATCGGTATTGCTTATTTTTTTTCTCTCTGAATCTGCAGTGTCTTAGCCAGGACGCTTCCTTTTCACCCCTTTTAAGTATTTTACTAATTTTTAGGGAATAAAGCGCAATTACAAAACGAGGAGGCACGCTTGATACACATAAACAAAGCTGCGCGCGTGTAGCAACTGAATAAATAACACCGTAAAGGCCGAGATACACTATTAACACCTCACATTTTACTAAAGCACATTTCTGGGGGTTACTACCATAAAACAATAAAAACAATTTCCATTTGCGTTTCTGCTAGTGCAATCTGTTATAAACTGGTAGTAAACTCCATCTAATTGCATTTGCGATTATATCGATAGCTGGAATTGTGTTGGTTTTTACGTTATTATGGTGAAATGTGTTTCCCCTTCACTGATATAAAACACATAAATACATTTTCAGAATCTTCTTCATTCCTATCGTGTTGCGTTCAGTTGGGGTGATTCCGCGTTCGACTGCCATTTCTTGTAAACACAAAGGCGAATCGTGTATAAGCGAATTCGGTTCGTGTTATATAAGATAACGTTCCCCTATTTATAAATCGTGTATGATCGAATTCGTGTAATGCAAACACGTGTTATACGAGGACCGACTGTATATAGGAACAGAAAACGTGTACTTGTCAATTACCCTTTTGACATTTTATACATTTCAAACATCGCTGTATAGCTGTCCTTGAATAAAAATGACAACGGTTACTTTCCTTTGAGTGACCGCCTTGTACAGATGTTTTATTGTGGACACTTCCTTCTATAGGAAAACATTAGCAGTCGTCCTTTTATTATACCTGAAGTAATTCGTTATGTTGGCAGAAACCGTTTTTGCTCCTAATTGAAGTAACACTTTCGAATTTTGCCCAAGTCAATTTTCTGCACATATTGAAAATTAGAAGGGCAGTAAAAGAGATGATAATTGGTGCCATTGGTGGGCAGCATTCTGATGAACAAATTTTCGGTTTATACTCCGGATGACCACACAGTCAGAGTTCCCGAAATAGAGAGAGAGAATACAAGAAACCGCAGGGCATTTAGCAGTCACGGACTTGATTGTGTGAAATTGCTCACCATAAACCACAACAAAACAAGAGAAGTGATAGGGAGAAAATCTGTTTTTCTTTTTATTACAGCTCTGAACAGCAGATGACCATGGATTTATTCGTCTTCTGTACTAAAACAGAATTTCTCCCTTTGCGATGACATCACAAAGCGTAACAAGCAAATATTTTCTAACTGATACTTTTTGAGCATCCGTTAGCTTTGTATTGTTTGAAATCTTGCATTTTTGTGAAGAATACATATTTCAAGAAATAACCCGTTATTCGTAGCATATGATTTTTTTTTCTTTCCTTCGATGCACCAGTTTACGAAGTTTATAAAAAAAAACGCAGCTATAAATAGACATATTTTCTCGAATTTTCGTTAGAAGATCAAACCCAGGAAACTGCTGTTCCGATATTGTTTACTAAAATCAATTACAATAAAGCAAACTTTTTTTTATCAAATGCTTATCAGTTTTACACCAGTTTTTTTCCCGTTTCCAACATGAATTTCCTTGATTTTCTGTTCGTAGGAGCAATACACGTTGAAGAAAGGAAATACAATCTGTTCGCGCTTCAATAAACAGTTTCGACAAAGCGAAACAGTTGCTACTGTTTCGCTTTATCGACTAACAGTAGCCCGCCCGTGTCTTTTTTTTATTTTCTTAGCGTCCGAAGTGGAGACATAAAATGCCGTTTGGCCCTCTCTCGATGTAGCTGTATCTAGGAAGTGTGACGTAACCGCTGGTCTCACACCTCGCTCCACGAAAACAATTTCGCTCTGTAAACAGAAACTCCCGCTCCAAAACAAACAAACGAATCAGATATCGGGTTTCATAAGCCATAGGTTAATTTGGGTGGGGTTAGAAAAATAACAGAAAAAGGCCTAAAAAAATACACACTTGATGTTACTTTTTTGTCATTTGCACGAAATTCAATAGAAATTTTTGAAAACTGAAGTGGGAAAATCGAAGAAAATAGTTCTGGCTTCACCTATAGCGAATTTCAGCTGTGTCCATAGAGTAAAAATTATAGAATTTATTAGTTGACCTTTGAACTGGGTCCACCAAACCCGAGGAGATAAGAGTACTTAAGGGTAAGTTGCTACAATGGATAAAAGGATGGTTAAGTGCGAGAAGACAGAGGGTGGTAATCAATGGGTGCTGCTCTTCTTGAACTAATGTTATTAGTGGAGTCCCACAGGGTTCGGTGTTGGGTCCACTCTTGTTTTGTATATTTATCAATGATATTGATGAAAGTATATCAGGCTTAGTGTCGAAGTTTGCAGATGATACGAAGGTTGGCAGGGTTGTTAATGACAGTAATGGCAGTGTGCTACTGCAACAGGATCTAGATAATTTGGGCAGATGAGCTAAGAAGTGGCAACTGAAGTT